>NW_020954723.1:5001664-5230547 GCF_900497805.2 Vombatus ursinus | reverse complement strand
TAGATAGATAGATAGATAGATAGATAGATAGATAGATAGATAGATAGATAGATAGATAGATAGATGATAGATAATTTGTGGTTGTTGAGTTATTTTAGTCATGCCTGAATCTTCATCACCCCATTTGAGATTTTCTTGATAAAAATATTGGATTGGTTTGCCATTTCCTTCTCCAGCTCATTTTACAGATGAGGAATTGTAGCAAACGAGATTAAGTGACCTGTCCAGGGTCACATAGCTGATAAGTGTCTGAGACCAGATTCAAACTCATGAAGATGAGTCTCCCTGATTCCAAGTCCAGTGCTCTATACACTGTGCCTCCTAGCTGCCACATAGATGAATATACGTGTGTGTGTGTGTGTGTGTGTATACACATTGGTTGTTGTCTTTTGCTCTCAAAGAGGACCAAAATGACATCACTATTTTGGAGTCAAGGACACACTGCAACTGATCAGACAATATGACCTTGGAAGGCTCTACCACAGGTTGGGGACAATAGTCCATATGAATATTTGAAGTGGAGATGTCTCTAAATTTGCATATCTCATGTTCCTTTTGAGCAATTCTGCTTTGCTCATAGAGCACAGCGCCTCCTTTGATACAGGCATGCCATGCTGGGTGGTCCTTCCAGTGTCTCCCGTATCTCACAATTCCAAAGTTCTTCAGAGAGACCTTGAGAGTGTCCTTGTATTGTTTCTTCTGCCATCATGTGAGCACCTGCCTCGCATGAGTTCTCCATAAAATAATCTTTAGAATATACACACACATATGCATGTATGTGTGTGTTCAGCTTCAGTGATGCATGACCACTTGCCTATTGTAGATTTAAAACTAGACATCCTAGAAATATCTTAAAATCAACATATCCAAAACATAACTCATTATCTTTCCCAAATCCTTCTAAACTTCCTGTTTCTAACTCCATGACATCTCTTAAATGTGGCCATTTCTGTTTTTTGCCTGCAACTAATCACTCCCATCAAGCCTTCATCATCTCTCACCTAGATTATTACAATAATCTAGGGTATTACAATACCCTTGGTCTCCCTCTCTCAAATCTCTTCCTGCTTCAGTACATCATTCACACTACTGCCAAAGTTATTTTCCTTGAGTATAAATTTGACGATGTTGCTTCCTACTCAATAAATTCTACTGGTTCCCTATTGCCTCTAGGATAAAATATAAATTACTTATAAAAGGAGCCCTTTACAACCTTGCCCTGACCTATCTTTCTAGCCTCATCCTTTTCATGTCATCCACATCAATAAGATGTTGTCATGTGCTGGGGCTGATAGGCTCCAGACCGGCATGCGGGGAGCCTTTGGGAAGCCCAAGGGCACTGTAGCCTGTGTGCATATTGACCAAGTTATCATGTCGATTCGAACCAAGGTCCAGAATAAAGAACATGTGATTGAAGCTTTGCAGAGAGCCAAGTTCAAGTTCCCTGGTTGCCAGAAGATCCACATCTCCAAGAAATGGGGTTTCACCAAGTTCAATGCTGATGAGTTTGAGGATATGATAGCTGAGAAGCGTCTCATTCCTGATGGCAATGGGTTTAAGTACATCGCTAGCCGGGGGCCCTTGGACAAATGACGGGCACTCCATTCATGAGGGGTGGGTGCCTTTCTGGCACATCTACCTTTTTCAGGCATAAAATAAACTAGATACTGCTAAGAAAAAAAAAGAATTTCTAAGAGTTATTAATAAAATAAACAAAACCATAAACACTTCTCACAACTGTAACTCAGCACTCAGAGTCAGAACAAAATCCTAACTATTTTAGACTGAGGTTCCAACTGCTGTCCTGTTTAGCTCTGCATATTCCAAGCTATGCATTGGCTTCCTCCATTACAATCCCTCTGTACCTTATTAATTAAAAAGCATAAATCACTGGACAACTATGAATTGTCATAGTTTGGATCAGCTAAGTGACTCAGTAGATAGCGTGCTGGACCTAGAGTCAGGAAGACTCATCTTCCTGAGTTCAAATCTGGCCTCAGACACTTACTAGCTATATGTCCCTGGGTAAATCACTTAACCATGTTTGCCTCAGTTTTCCTCTTCTGTAAAATGAGCTGGAGAAGGAAATGACAAACCATTCCAGGATCTTTGCCAAGAAAACCCCAAACAGGGTCACAAAGAATTGGATACAACTGAAAAACAATTAAACAACAACATAGTTTTACATGGAACAAAACCAGGAGTTAGAAATAGTTTAAAGAAATAGAGAAATAGTTTAGTAAATGTCTGCCAATCACAGGTATGAGAGAATGGATGGGAGAGTTAAACCTTCACTGATCTTTCCCTGATCTCAGCTTCAGTCTATTCCAACCACATGCACTTACTTATGGGTTTGAATAGGCAGAAGAGCAAGTCAAGAGTGGAGAAGAGCTCTAGTTGCATCAACATCCCAATTTTACTCACCATGAGTACCTCTTTCTCTTCAAATATCAGTTCAAGTCCACTGTAATTGTGTGGTGGTCACTCTCCCTCTCCATTTAAATCTTCTATGTTAAACCTCTCCTTCCCAAATTTTCACATTCCTTCCCAGGTAAGAGGAACTTATAATGTCCCTTTGGAGCACAATTCCCCAGAGTTCATGTAGCCATGCTCAGGAATTTATCCCTCTGACTGCAGAGGGAGTATTCTGTCTCAAAGTCTGGTTATATCAATCTGATCATATTACTCCTTTGTTCAAAACCCATTCAGCGGCTCCTGAATCTCTATCAAATAAATTAAAACACCTTACCCTGATATTCAAAGCCTCCCTACAACCCCACACTAACCTACCTTACCAATTTTATCTCTACCCATTTAGTAGAGACTTTCCCTACCACACACACACACCCTGGGCATCTATGAGTCATAGCTGGCAGCTTTTGAACTGCTAGTGAGACCACTTAGCTCCAGAAGAAGCCCAAAGGAGGAATTTCAGAAAATATGGACAATAGGATTGCAAAGTAAGTCCAGTTTACTTGTAAAATGAGATTTGACTGGATGAACTCTAAGGTCCATTCCAGCTCAAAATCAATAATCCTGTGATAGAAAGGTTCAGAACAATGTGGTGTATGTACAATGGAGGGGCTGCAGGAATGTTGGAGAGACCCTACGATGACCATCGGACTTCAGGGTTCATCTAACAATTGTGGAGGTACCAGCTCATATCTCTGCAGGAGTTAGTGGATAGAGATCATCCCTACCACCACCACATGAGCATGCCACATTCCACCTTTGTGATTTTGATATTGGAGGGAATAACTCCTCCTACAAATGAACTCTGGATACCTGTTACCATAAGAGAAACTAAGTTGAGACTTCAGATTTTTAAAAAACACAGCTGAAACGGCTGAGGAGGGGAGATTTCAGGCCTTTAGCTTGGTGGCTATAAGCACTGTTCTGGAATTGTAATGTTTTCTCTTCTGTTTTTTGTTCTGGTCAGTAAAGGTAACCTATCTGTAATGTAAATGAGTATCATTGTTGGTCCTGGGAAGTTGGGAGTAGAAACATTATGGGAGTTATGAAATGGTGTAAGAGCCTTTGCAATTAAGAATCTTTTATTAAATGAGACAATATGGCACCTGAGTCAAAGAACTAAAAAGAATTGAGGGAAAGGGAGGGCTTCGCGCAAGTCTAGCCTTAAATGTTTGGAGGTTTACACACCATGGTAAAGGTCCAAAATCTCTCTTTCCCAGTGGTTGCAACTGTTCCCTCTGTATCTGAGGTCTCCCTTTTGTTTCTTCCACGTGAACAGACATGGCCTGAGACCATTTGCATAGAAGGAGTATCAGTCATTCTCTTTAATATCAAAATTACAAAGGGGAAATGGAAGAGTGTCCCTGTGAATTTGTGCAGTTCTCATGCCCGAAGCAAAGCTAAATCAGCTTGATCTTGGAACACTCCCTGGTGGTTCATACAGTAATTGCACCTGAGTAGTGCCCCACTCCTGGAAGGCACAGGGAGATATAGTCGGCCCTGCTACCTGCCTTTTGGGTCTTAGCGTCCCTGTAAGGCAGGTGTTCCTATGGAAAGGAGAGAAACCGAAGCCAGGAGAGGGAAAACTACCTGTCCAACATCACACAGATAATAAATAACAGTGGCTGGAATTTAATACAGGGCTTCTGAATCCAAAAGGGCAACTAGATGGAATAATGGATGGAGCACTGGGCTTGGATTCAGGAAAACTCATCTTCGTGAGTCAAATCCTGCCTCAGACATTTACTAGCTGTGTGACCCTGGGCAAGTCACTCAACCCTGTTTGTCTCAGTTCCTCATCTGTAAAATGAACTAAAGAAGAAAATGGCAAACCACTCCAGTATCTTTGCCAAGAAAATCTCCAAAAGTGGGGTCACAAAGAGTTAGACCTGATACAACAACAACCTGAGTCCAACTCCTGTACTCTTTCTACTACACTACTATGGTTATCTGTGTTTGTGCGTAAACCCGGTACTAGACTGGAAACTACAAGAAGGCAAGAACCTTTTTTTTTTTAATCTAAACCAGAAGTCCTTAACCTGTGGTCTGTGATTTTTTAAAAATGTTTTGATGTAACTGTATGACAATTCAATTCGTATCCTTTGTGATCCTGTGTTTTATTTTATGCATTTAAAAACATTATTTTGAGAAGGGTTTATATACACCTATACATATATATACATATATGTGTGTATATGTATATACATATATATATATATACAGACAGACTGCCAAATCAATCAATTATCAGATTGCCAAAGGGGATCATGACACAAAAAATAGATTAAGAATTTCTAAAACTCTCTCTCCCAGTACCTAAAATAAGATACTGCATTCAGTAGGTGCTTATTAAATGATCATTGAATAAACTTAGTAGAGGGAAGCAGTCATCTCCTTAAAAAGTTGGATGGGTAAACCCAAAAGCATATGGAAGTGATTATTGGTAAATCAAAATAAATTAATAAAAAAAATAAGTTGGATGGGCTGGAGATCAGGTGACTCACTCTCCTTTCCCCCTGTTTGTATCCTCTCCTAAAGTTTTCTCTCCCTCTTCAAATCATCATAAAAATATCTAGATCTCTCCTTTGTCCCTATCACTCACTACCTGCCTTGCATTGTCTGTGTTTATGTCATATCTTCCCAGAAAGCCAGTTTCTTGAGATGAGGGACTGCATAATTTTTTAATTTTCATATCCTCAAAACAATATGGCGCCTTGAAGCCAAGCTCTCTGCTCAAGCCCTGCCTCTGATGCCATACTGGCTGCATGACCCTGAGCAAGTCCCATCAACTGTCGAAGCCTACAAGGTTCAGGAAAGGTGCCTTAGTAAATTAATACATTAGAAAAAGGAGCTCCTCCCCTGGGAGCTCTCTATACCAATAAAATCACAGGTCTAGTTCCTATGCTCAGCCTCAGCTTGCAAATAGTAGGCATTTGACAAACATTTCTCTATACATTTGTTGGAGAGAGACAGAGTAGCATCATAGGTAGAGGATCAGTCTTGAAGACAAGAAGATTTGTGTTTAGATCCTGCCTCTAGAGACTACTAGCTCCACCAGGACTCCTTTTCCTAAACTAGTTACTCTTTTGTTGTTCAGTCGTGTCCCTATCTGGGGTGTTCTAGGCAGAGATATTGGAGAGGTTTTCCATTTCCTTCTCCAGCTCATTTTATACATGAGAAAACTGAAGCAAATGGGGTTAAGTGACTTGCCCAGGCTCACACAACTAGTAAGTGTCTGAGCCAGATTTGAATTCAGGAAGATGAATCTTCCTGACTTCAGGCCTGGTGCTCTATCCTCTAGGCCACCTAGCTGATCCTTCATTATTCTTCAGAAAACTCCTCTGAGATAGAGATTCATGATTTAGACAGGAGAATGGACTTAGAGAAGTAGTTTGGCAAAGCAAATAAAAAGCTGGTTTCTAGGCCTAGGTAACCTGGGTTCAAATCCTGCCTCAGACACATATTGGTTGCCAGCCTGGACTCAAGCAATTTTCCAAGACTATTAGTTTTAGGGAACAAGGTACTTGCATAGAGAGTTTCCTCAAGTGGAAATTCTCTATACCAGTCCTAATCCTTATCCTCAACACCAGGCAAAAGGCCTTGCAAATAGAAGGCATTTACTAAGTTTATGTTTGTTCTTCCCCAGGCTGTTTTCCTGATTGACCCAAAGGCCTACTTACTGGTGTTGAAAATAAATTAAAATGACCACAGCTCTCTGTGAGCTTGGAGAGAAGAGAGGAGCTCTTTGGGTACCTCCACATTCCTGCTTTCCAGCCTGGGAGACAGGGACAGTAACCTTGCCAGGTTAATTACCCAAGGCAGAGAGACATGAAAGGAGTTTTCTGATCTAACCATTCTGGGTTGCATTTTTATCCAGAACTAAAATGCCTGATTAAAATAGAGACGATTATAGGCTTTATAACCTCCTGATTGCTATCTATCAGGGTGCTTGGAGCCCATTTAGATGAGGCATGTGATGAAGGACCATTACTTGCAATTTGCATGCACACAAACATGCACGCACACTCTCAAAATCTACCCATAACCCATTTAGTTAGGAGATGTACTACGAAAGAGAGATATTTCTTAGTATTTGCAGGAACACATGTGCATAAAAGAGAAAAAAAGAGAGAGAAGTTACCTCATCTCTCTCTACTTATAGTAAAGGAAAAGGAATTTTTGGTGGTTGCTGTTTTTGTTTTAAAATCACACCACTGCAAGCCAGTAACTTGTGTCCCTGAGTTCATGCTGAGAGCTAACAGAACATCTGAATCATAATATCTCCATTTCTCCTTTCACTTGTCACCAATCACACCCCCAGAGCTCTCTTCTGTACTCAAAACCTTGAAATGAGCTGCATCTCTGCTCAAGTCCTAAGATTCACCAAGAAACTTGGTGATTGTCTCTGCCCAGGGTATGCTGGAACCCAGTGCTTAGCACATTGATTCTGTGGCAATAAGACTTTTTCATTGCTCTTCTATTAGCAAATTAAAAGCTTTGGTATCTAGTGGGAAAAGCCATCCCTTCAAAGGTTAGAGCAAGCCTTCCAAATCCTTGATCTCCATGTCTATCCTAACTGACAAAGTCTCAGGTTGACCTCTCATTAGCGAACAAATGAGATCTACTGGCTCCGTCACATACTGGACTAACTTCCCCTGTCCTAAAATCCCTTTAAAAAGGGGGAGGATTGACGACAAAGGAAATGAACAGCCATCCAGCTTCCATGGTGTCAGGGAATAGGACAAGGGCATTGAAAGAAGTGATTATTTTGCTATTATATTAATAACCAATTACTAAATTAGGATTGAGGTTTTTCCTTTCTATTTCCTCATTCAGGGACCATCCTCTGTGAACCAGTCAGTCAGTCTCTGAAGGGCATTGCTGATAGATGAGATTGCCCAAATCCTTTGGGTATGTGTTCTGGGATCTTATGTGGGATCCTACCCAACCAGAAGACCTTTCTTCTGTTTAGAGTGTAAACAGAATCTAATCTAGGTGAATTTTTGACCTTAGGAAATAAGCCCATGTCATTGCACCCGTCCATTAGAGTTTAGGGTAACCCTTTTTATGAAGAAGAGTGGTCTGGAGAGAGATGGATTCCTTTGTCCAGATTGCTGAAGATGTCTAAGTCTCATGATAAAGCCCCTTTCTCAGCAGGAGGAGCTGAAGACTTTTAGCCCACCCCCCCATTAATTGTTCATCAATCAGGGTTAATTTTCACCTGTCAAAGGCACCTCCTTTTCCAAAGGTTATTTAAGCATTCAGTGATCTTCATGGTTTGGTTTTGAGTTACTGAGAGAAACCACTGACCATCAGTTTATTGATTATCAGCTAGCCTAATTAATAAATAGATTATTAATTATCCAGAAACTCTTTCAGACTTTTCATTCATCTCAGCATAGAATAGGAAAATGATGAGCAAGAGATAACTATGTCTCATGAGAACCAGACATGAGAAGCCAAGAGACCTGCCAGTCTGATGTTTTTAAACCGAATTTTGAGGGAGAAAGGGGAATAGATAAAAGCCAGAGTAAGAAGGGCAATGGAAAGAGCACTGGACCTAGGTTTACATTCCATCCGTGCCAGCTGTGTGACCTTAGACAAGTCATTTAACCATTATGGATATCAGTTTCCTAATGTGTAAAATTCAGATAATATTTTCACTATATACCTCACATGGTTGTTATGAGGCCTCTGATGAAACAGCACTCTGTAGCCATATAGTATTCTGTGGCAATAGAGGCTGGACTATTGGAATAGGAAATTAAAGGAAACTGAGAACAAAGTTACTGAGTCACCTATGATTTAGTGTGCAAAGCTAGAATTTGCATGTCAAGCCAGGTCACCTGACTCCTCAGAGGTCAGAGACAAGAAGTGATTTACAGAGATGATTTTTGTAACAAAAAAGAGGAATTGGAAAAATTACAGAAACTTTATTTTTAACATAATTCTATTGGACAAGATGGGTCACCTGACTAGTTAGCGTCTCCCTGACTTTCTTAATCCTATGCCAGACAACCTTTCCTCCAGGAGGTATCTTCTGTTACCAGAAAGTGTACTGGGAAAGAGGAACTCGTGCACAGTGGTTAGTAGTCACTCTGCATCTTCCTTTGAAGAGTCCATGACTCACCTTAGTCTCTATGGGAAAAAAAAAAAAAGGGAGGGGGGAGCTTATACACTAAAAAATGGAAAAAAGAACTTAACCTCTGGCTAACCTTTCTCCAGCTGCCAGAAAGGGGAACTTAGCCTCTGGTCAACCTCCCATTCTGCTGGAAAGGGAAATTTAGCCTTTTGAAAAACCTTATAATCTTATGATTATTTTATTCTTCTAAATTACCTCCTACTAAATGATAAAGTCTTCTCAATCTATCTATTCACTATATCTATAGGTAACCTAGACTATCTATGTTAATCTGGTTTAGTTTAGGGCTAGATCTTCCTAAAGAAGGGAGCCTAATCCTATAATCACGCTGAAAATAAATCAAAGTAATCAAAAAGAGCTGATTTTTTTTTCAAGAGGAAACTCTCTCTACCAAAGCAATCTGGTACCTTCTTTGCAACTTACAGTCTTAGATGGTTGCCTGGGGCACTGACAGTTTAAGTGACCTGGCCAGGATAGCATGTCCAGTATGTGTTGGAAACAAGCCTTGACCCCAGGTCTTCCTGACTCAGAGACCAGATCTCTATCACACACACAAACATATACACACATACATATACATATATGAATATGTGCGTGCATGTATGCACATGTTTGTGCATATATGTATGTAAAAATATATAAAATTATGTCCCTATATATCCATATCTACATATCTCCATTATATATAAATACATATCTCGTGTATATATGTATGTGTATGTGTATATATGTGTGTGTGTTATATAAATGTATGTAAATTTTTATATGTATGGATATTCATACCTATATAATTCCATTATATATAAACATATATCATGTATCTACGTAAATATATATTATGTGTCTATGTATGTGTACATATGTGTTATATAAATATATGTAAAATTTTATATGTATGTATGTATATCCATTTTTATATATCTCCATTATATATAAATGTATATATCTCATCTATATGTATGTGTGTGTCTGCCTCTCTGTAAATGCTCTAAAAATGTGAGTCATTATTATGCAAATTATAAAACCAGATTCTTTGTAGTAAAACAAATAGTGTAGTGGAAAGAGCACTGAATTTAGTATAAAGAGACCTCAGTTCAAATCTCAACTCCATTCCCACACTCCTTGTCAGTTGTATGACCTTGAGTATGTAAATAAAACTCTCTGAGGTACAGATTATAAATTTTTTTCTTCATCTGTAAAATAAAATAATTGTTCTCATGAACATAAATAACATAAATAATCACTCATTTGTAATGTATCATAGACTGTTCATGTGTACCAGGCACATCCCCATTGCCCTTTGAGTGATCCTCAATTTCAGTTCTTCAGAGATATTATCCCCTGACCTTCTGCCGTTTATCCTTGGTATTTGCCAATCAATTAGAGAATGGCTGAACAAATTATGGTATATGAATGTAATAGAATATTATCATGCCATAAGAAATTGCAAAAGGAATGTTTTCAAAAAAACTTGGGAAGACTTGTATGAACTGATGCAGAGTGAAGTGAGCAGAACCAAGAGAACAATTTACACAATAACAACCACGTTGTAAAACAAACAATTTGGAAAGACTGAAGAACTCTGATCAAGGCAATCACCAACCATGATTCTAGAAGACTAATGGTAAGCATGGAGGCAGTTAGGTGGCGTAGTGGATAGAGTTCTGGGCCTGGAGTCAAAAAGATTTTTATGAGTTCAAACCTGGCCTCAGACACTAACTAACTGTGTGACCCTGGTCAAGTCACTTAACCCCATTTGTCTCACTTTCCTCATCTGTAAAATGAACTGGAGAAGGAAATGGCAAACCACTCCAGTATCTCTGCCAAGAAAACCCCAAATGGGGTCACAATGAATTGGACACAACTGAGGCAAGTGAACAACAGCAACAACAACAAAAATTGTAAGCATGCTGCCCATTTTCTGACAGAAAGATGATGTACACAGGGTGAAGAATGAGAAATGCAGTTTTTGAATGTGGCCAATGTGGGGATTTGTTTTGCTTGGACATGAATTTTTTAACAGGAATTTGTTTTTGTTTTTGTTTTTCAAATGAGGAGGGAAGAGAGAAAGGTGAAAGGGAGCAAAAAATAGAGGTTTGTTCATTTAAGAAATTAAATCAAAATTTAAAATGAAAATATTATTAAAATATCAATTTCCTGGGAGAACCTTCAGGTTATTAAAACAACTTTGTATCTTCCTAAAGGCAATTGAGCCATCCCTTTTCCTTCTGTCCTATTCTGGGTCCAGTTCCTTTCCATTTGTTGTATCCATCCACATTAAATGCTGATGGATAAGTCCATCCAAGTACACATAACAGTCTTGACAACATTATTTGTTATCCAGTTGGAAGTTTTTAACACAATAATGTAAATAGAAACACCTGGAAACTTAGATGTACACAATCTCCAAATATGTCCATTTGAGAGTATCCTTTGTTATGTTAGAAAAAGATCTAATAAAAAAGGGAATTAGATATAAAGAAGAGAGAGAAGCCTATCTAGAAATCTAGGAACCTAGAGAAGAAGCATGCTGGAGGGCTTTTTGGTTGAGGCATAAGAAGAGAGAAACAAAAGGGCTAGCCTAATTCTAGTCCTCACGCTTTCTAGTTGAATGACCTTGGGCAAACCCCTTCTCTTTAAACTTGGATTTCCTCATTTGAAAAATAAGGGAATTAAACCATATACTACTGCTAATAACTCACATTTATACAGATGTTGATATATTTTTTTTAAATTTATTTTATTTTTAATTTATGGAATAAAACAAGCATTTCTATAACATAGTATAATAAAAAAAGATAATTGCATATGAAACTGTAAATCGATTACATATAACTTGCTATTCCTTTTAAATATATGATAAAGTTATCATGTATATAATAATTTAATGTACAAGTGGAGGTGGTACAGGACAAAATCCAAATGAAGGTCTTCTGACTCCCAGCCCAGTGTTTTTCTTTTTCCCTATACCATTCTGTCCTCTGTTAGCTAAAATGCTATGATACTTTGATTTCCACCAAGAATATTGATGAATGACCCTTTCCAAGTTTCAATACATCAAGAATCTGCGATTCATTATCGTGGGTAGAGCCCTGGTCTCCCAAAACAATGAAGTCCTAAGGCTAGCCTCCTTTCCTCCTCAAGGAGAAAACATCCTAGCCTATGCAAAACATAGTCTGATCCTACTGTTCCGGATAGTATCTTTATTCCATATATATATATATATATATATATATACACACACACACACACACACACACACACACACACACACACACACACATACAAACAATAATAATAATAATAAATAATGGAGTGGTACAGTGAGAATGCTGGATTTGTAGTCGGAGAATCTTAGTCAAATACTAGCTCTTGCTTAAAACTTACTTGACCTGGTACAAGTCATATCTCAGAGCTTCAGTTTCCTTATCTGTAAGATGGAGTTAGACTAGTTAATTCTCAATGTACCTTCCAGATCTGAATCTATGATCCCATGAATGCATATTTATATAGCTCTCTAAAGTTGACAAGTGGTTTCCCTGAGATGTTGGTAGTATAGCTCTTATTATATCCATTGTATAGATGTGAAAAGTGAGGTTTACTTTAAGACACTTGCCTAAAGGTCATCCAAGTCCAGTGTTCTTGAAGCCACTTCAGGAACACAGTCTGAAAAATGGCAGTCTCCGGATGTTTTTGCTTACTTCAGTGCAACCCTGTCCCCACAGATCTGAGTATATCTCTAAGATCATCAACTCAATAAAAATAAAGTCCTAAAGAGTTTTCTCCCTTAAACTATGGAGAAGTTTGACTCCCCAGGACTGTTTTCTCCTCTCAGTTGGTTAGCAGAAGGTGCCTGCAGTTCTTATTCTGATGCTTCAGTCACCCTGCTGATAGTTGTAATTGCCTTGTTCACCAGACTTGGGTCCTGGGGTCTGTTCAAGGCAAAGATTGGCTTTCTTTTTTATAATCTAAAAAGCAGCCAAATAGGAAATAGGGTTATAGCGTTAAAGGGGTCATAAAGATTATCTATCCCAACTCTTACAGAAGAGGAAACCGAGGCTCAGAAAGAAGTGACCGCTCCAAAGTCACAGAGTGAAAGAATCAGAACTTGAACCCAGGACTCCTTACTCCTAGATCTATGCACTTTCTTTCTTTTAGAAGTAAATCTTTTAGTATTGTTCTCTTTTTAAAAACTGCTATCTCTTTCTCATGACTCTTCCTTCCCATTTAGAAAATAGTAAATTCCCTTATAACACAGAAGCACAATTAAGCAAAACAAATAAATATATTGTCCATGTTTGAAAATGTATACCCCATTCTCTTTTTTTGTATTTTTTTATTTTGAGTTTAAACACTAAAAAAGAACATTTCATACACAACAGAACAGCAGAAAAAAAAAGATTCTCAATTAAACTGTGACTCTCCATTTAGTAACATTTGCTTAAAAAAAAAAACCTAATGAATTCTACACATTACTTTCAAAATTGTCTTACTTATCTGCACTTCCTTCCAAACTTTCTTCTGTTCCCTTCAGTGCTTTTTAAAAAATGTTTGAATGGCCCTTTTTTTCTTGGTATTACCATTGTTAACCCTCCTATGCTCCCCCTCTCCCCATCCCCACCACCATTGAAAACTGAGAGAAATAAAAGAAGAGAAAAAAAGCTGGTAATATATAAGCATCATCAAGAAAGAATCCACATATCATCTCCTGAAAGAAACCCCAAAACAAAAAGTCCCAGAAATATCATAGCCAAAATCCAGAATTCCCACATTAAAGAAAAAATATGGCAAGCGTCTTGAAATAAGCAATTAAAGTACCAAGGAACCATAGTCAATATCACACAAGACTTGTCAGGTACTACTAAAAAACAGAGGAGATCTTAAAATACATTAGTCTGAAAGGCAACAGATATATAGGCTTATACTCCGGAATAACTCACCCTACGAAGCTGAATATAATCCTATAAGAAAAAAAGAATACCTCTTAGACAATTGGGGAAGGCAGAATAAATGTCAGCATATGAATGTAATGGAATATTATCATGCCATAAGAAATGACAACAGATGATTTCAGATAACCTGGACAGTATGAACTGATGCAGAGTGAAGTGAGCAGAACCAGGAAGATAATTTATGCAAGGACAGCAACATTGCAAAGAAAGACAAATTTGAAAGGCTTAAGAACTCTGATCAGTGCATGACCAGCCACGTTTCTAGAGGATCTATGTTGAAGCCTATTACCTACCTCCTGAGAGAGAGGTAATGGGCACAAGTGGAGAAAGACATTCATTTATTTTTGATGTGGCCATTTTGTGATTTGTTTTGTTTGAATGCTTATATATTACAAAACTTGTCTTTCATTTAGTCATCTCTCCAACTTGAATTCCTGAATTGGGGTTTTGTACCAAGGCCAGTTTCCTCATCCTGCTGTGCTTTGGGGTGTGGTTGTTGGGCCAGCTTGGTCTTGCCTAGGCTAACCTGGATTTCTACTCACCAGAGTTAGGATCTTGGAGGTTCAACATGTTGGCTCTTCAGGGTCCTCTTTGTCATCTTAAGACAGAGTGTTAGGGACCTTAGGGTGCAGTTTTGGAGTAGAAGAAATCACTTAATGTAGTTTCTAATTGGATTTCTTGATCACTATTCAGTCTAGTGTGAACTTAAAGGTTTTGCTGGAGTAGGCATATGGCAACTGGGTTGTGTGCCTCTATTCAGGCAGCCATCTTGACAGAGAATTCAGCCTCATTCTCTTCTAAGCTCCACTCTATGTCACCTGCTGCTCATTGGACAACTTGAACTAGATGACTTAAAGGCATCTTAAACTCAACATTTCCAAAATAAAACTCATCATTTTCCCCCAACCCAGACCTCTTCAGAACTTCCCTATTACTTTTAAGGACACCACTCTTCTTCCAGTCACCCCAGGTGACAACTGTGGGGTGATCTTCTACTCCTCACTGTCACAACGACCTTAAATGTACAGTTGCCAAATATCGTGGCCTCTATCTCCAGAACATCTTTTGCATAGATCCCCTTCTCTCCATTCACAAAGCCACCACCTTAGCTCAGGCCTTCATCACTTCTTGCCTGAATGACTGCAGTAGCCTCCTGATTGGTGATCTGCCTCTAGTTACTCCTTGGTGACTCAGAAGCAGCTAAGTTGTATGGTGGATAGGGTCCTAATCTTGGAGACTGAGATTCAAATCTAGCCCCAACACTTACTAGATGTGTGATCTGGGGTAAGTCACTTAACTTCTGTGTTTCTCACTTTCATCAATTATAATATGGGATAATAAGAGCATCCAGTTCCCAGGGTTATTGTGAAGATCAAACGATATAATGTTTGTAGTGCAGTGCCTAACACATAGCAGACCCTTAATAAATGTTCATATCATTTCTTCCTGGGTCTAATCACTCTAATCTCTCCTCCACCCCGCTGCCAAATTGATTTTCCTAGAGTGAAGGTCTGACCATGTCTCCATGACCCCTACCCAATAAAATAGTCTCTCTTTTAGTTTTGGATCAAATATAAACTCTATTTTGTAATAAGAGCCCTTCACCACCAAACTCGACCCTATTTTTCCAATTTTTTTTTACCCGTTGATCTTTTTCATACACTCTGTAGTCCATTCAGACTGCCCATCTTGCTGTTCATTGCACACGATACTCTCTCATTTTTGAGTCTTTGTACTGTTTGTTCCCCATACCTGGAATGCTCCACCTCCTCATCTTTACCCACTGGGATGCCTGGCTTCCATCACAACTTAACTCAACCTCTATCTTGAGGCCTCTCCTTATCTGCCAGCGGCTAATGCCTTTCCCTCTGTATTTGTTTGGTCTGTCTTTTGCACATTCCACATTCATATATTTTTATATATATATATATATATATAATATGTATTATATATACACATGTGTGTATGTGAAATATACATATATGTTGTGTGTATGTGTATATATATGCATATATATATTTATACACATACATACACGCATGTATAGACAGAGAGAGTCTCCCTCATTAGAATCTAAGCTTCTGAATGGCTGGGACTATTTCAATTTTATCTTTGTATTCTTAGCAGCTAACACAAACCCTGGAACATTGATTGATTGATTCTTTATCTAAAGTCTACCACTTTACCCCTAGTCATCTGAAGTCAATTAATCACTGCCTTCATTGATCAGTTATAAAGTGTTTCAATCGTATTTTCCTTTTAATTAACTTGGTCATCATGTAAATTTTCTGGTCCCACTTACTTTGCTCCACTAATGTACCTTTTCATGCATGATGAAAATAACTTCCTAAGTCAGTGAAGGAAGTGAGCAGAGTCGCTGCCTGATATAACAGGAAACTCCTAGAAGTCAACCTCTGGCTTGTACTTTTCCCCATTTCCCCCAACAGGGAGAATCAGAAAAGGCTTGCTATTTGAGCCTCAAAGTGAGTTAGAGGTTCCAAGAGGCAGAGGTGAAGAGGAAGAACATTCCAGGGATGTGCAAAGGTAGAGTTGGAAGATAAAACGTAGTGCATGGGGAACAGCAAGTCAGCCAGGTTCACTAGAATCTGGAATGTATAAGGGGGAATACTGTATAATTAGTCTGTGAATAATGATTAGAGTCAGATTGTAAACAGTGCTAAACACCAAAAAGGAGACCTGCTGTCAGGGAAATCAGGAAAGGTATCATGCAGAAGGTAGTACGTACAGGAAGACTTGAAGGAAGATAGATTCTTAGAGGCAAAGGTGAAGACAAAGTTCATTCTAAAGCAAAAACATGGTAGGAGATTGCTGAATGCTGAAATTTGGCAAGAGGAAGTAGGCCATTTTGGCTGAAATGTCAAATGCAAGAATAATATGAAATACAACTAATATGAAAATATGTTTTACATGATTTCACATGTATAATAGAGATCATATTGCTTGCCTTGTCAAGGAGTGAGGGAGGGGTGGGAAGGAAGGAGAGAATTCATAATTCAATTTTTCTAAAAAAGGAATGTTAAAAAATTTTAAATATAATTGGGGAACATTTAACAAAATAAATAAAAAATATTTTTAAAAAAAAGAATAATATGAAATAAGCCTAGAAGGTAGATTTGGAGGCAGACTGTAAAGAGTTTTAAATACCAAACTGAAGAGTTTTCTTTATTTTTTTTTAAGTTTTACTGATTTGTTTTGTTTTTACATTACATTTACTGATTACCCCATGAGATATCTTGTGCACCAAACTAAAACAATTAAATAAAACTAACAATATAGTGACCTCATCGTGCATGCAATGGTACACATGTAGCACCCTCCCCCCCACACACACTTCTCTATTAAAAAAAATTAACAGAAAGATATTTTTAACCTCCCATCCTTCTGGAAAAAAAGAGAAAAAAGAAAAAAAAGAAAAGAAAATACATTGTATTAAATATGCAAACTCAAGCAAAACAAATTCCTTCATTGACTGTCTACAAAAACAAATATATATAAATATATATATATATATACACATACATATATACATATATATGTCTTATTCTGTACCCTAAGCATTCACCTCTTCATCAGAAAGTAGATAGTATGTTTCATTCTTATTCAGCAGATTGCTGACAAATATTTAATAACCAGCTGGGGAGGTGCGGCTAGGTGGCACAATGGATAGAGTGTGAGGCTTGGAGTCAGGGAGACACATCTTTGTGAGTTCAAATCTGTCCTCAGACACTTATTAGCTGTGTGACCCTGTGTAAGTCACTTAACCCTGTTAGCCTCAGTTTCTTCATCTGTAAAATGAGCTAGAGAAGGAAATGACAAACCACTCCAGTGTCTTTGCCAAGAAGACCCCAAATGGAGTCATGAAGAGTCAGACACAACTGAAACAACTAAGCAACAGTAACTGGGATGGGGGGAAGGGGATGTACACCCAACACACTTTGAAGTTTAATCTGCAATACTGTATTTTTCCTATATCACTTTCTTAAGTCTAGACAATCAATAGAACAATGAGTCAGGCTCTGATGTGTAGCATCTGCTGATTTTCAAGGTATACTCACACTGAGAATTTAACAATCAGCTCTCTCCAACATGTTTGAGCCAGCTCTAGCACATCCCTGTACTTCTGTCCTTGGAATCACAAATAGTCCTTTATATAACTTTCACAGCTGTTTGCCTTTACATTGTTGTTGCTATGGCATAAATTGATTCCCTCGTTCTGTTCCTTTTATTTTTCATCAGTTTATAAAAGTCTTCAAAAGTGTTCACTTTTATAATATTGATATGATACTATAAATTGTTTTTCTTATTCTCAAGCTGAGGAGTTTTCCTTTTATCCTAGGGGCAACAGAGAGCTACTGAAGATTCATAAGCACCAGAGAGATATATTCAAACGTGCTTTAGGAAGGTTTATTTTGGTAGCTGTGATGAGGATGGATTGGAGACAAAATAAAAATTAAGTCTGGAAAAAAAAAACCCTTTGGAGTTTGATTGTTATTCTGTCCTAGAGGTCCGTGCCATGGAAACACCTTTTAAAGCACCATCATGTGATGAGTTCATCATGGCACTTCATTTGGTCAGCTTCATTGGATAGCATCCAAAATGAACTTGCGTGATGCCAGTGCTGTTCTATAGTCAACAGAGTATTAGCAGGTGCCAGGGAGGCTGCCTGACCATCCTTTTAGGGAAGAGAGAATCAAACAATAGGGTATTGCAATTCCACAAAGCTGGGAAATGTCTCATGTCTATCCCTTCCTCTCCTTCCCTGCTGTCACCACCCTACTCCAGGTCCTCATCACTTCATCCTGGGATTCGTGCAGCAGCCTCCTAACCAGTTGTCTCATCTCCAGCCTTTATCCCATCTTCCCACCCCTGGCCATCCCACCTACTGCCGATGCCAAAATAATCTTCCTAAAACACAGCTTTCATGATGTTACACCTCTGCCCTAAGGGTTTTAGAAACTCTATTTCCTACCACATTGAATCTAAATTCCTCTGTCTGGTTTTCAAGACTCTCTCCAATCTGACCTTCCCTATCTCTCCAGCCTTATATCTGCTCCCTTCAATGGAGAGCAGCTCTCCTGTAAGCTCATACATCAAAAGTTCATGCACAAAATGGAAGGAGGATCATGAAACCAAGAATGAATAGCAAAGAGGGGCATGTTCTCTATTCTATTTGCCCTTGCTTGAAATGACATTTTATCTCCTGTCTTTATACTTTTGCCACGGCTGTCCCCCATGCCGAAAGTCCTTTGCCCCCTTATCTCTGTCTCTTAGTTCCCCTACTTTATTCAAGACTCCATTCAAATCCTACTTTCTGCAGGAGGCCTGCCAGCTACCTATGATTTCCCCCTTTCAGATGACTTTCATATAGTGTATATATACTTTGTATGTACACAATTATTTACATGTTGTCTCTACCATTAGAATGTATACTCCCTGAGGGCAGGGGCTGTTTCTTCTTTCTCTGTACCCTCAGCACTTAGCATAGCTATTGTAATCCATTCATTTCTGTCGTGACTGACTCTCCATGACACCATTTGGCATTTTCTTGGCAAAGATACTGCAGTGATTTGCCATTTCCTTCTCCAGCTCATTTAACAGATAAGGAAACTGAGCCAAAAAGGATTAAGTGACTTCTTCAGCGAGTAAGTGTCTGAGGTCAGATTTGAACTCACAAAGGTGAGACTTCCTGACTCCAGGCCTGGCACCCTACCCACTGAGCCACTGAGCTACACCACTTAGCATGGTAGGAAGTACTTAATAAATGCCTATTGACTGATTGACTGTGTGTAAAAAAAAAAAAAGAGAGAGACTGGATAAACTTGTTAAGGATTACAAGAAGAGTTTTTTAAAGCTGTGTCTGAGACAGGTAAAATAATAAAGAGACAGAACTATTGATTGGGTGATAGAAGAGATGATAAACAGATAGAGAGAAGGCAGAATGACTCAACTCCTGTTTTCCACCATGGAGAAAGAAGGGGAGAAATGAGGCAGCTCAGTGGTGTAGTGGGGGCAGGGGGGAGGCAGCTAAGTGACACAGTGGCTAGAGTGCTGGGCCTGGAGTCAGGACACTCACTAGCTGTGTGACCCTGGGCAAGTCACTTAACCCTGTTTTCCTCAGTTTCCTCAACTGTAAAATGAGCTGGAGAAGACAGTGGCAAACTGCTCCAGTATCTTTGCCAAGAAAACCCCAAATGGGATCGTGAAGAGTCAGAAACAACTGAACAACAACAAAAGTTGTGTAATGAATAGAATGCTGGACTTGCAATCAGGAAGATCTGAGATAATTCTGCCTTAGACATTGTGTAACCCTAGGCAAATCACATAATCTCTCTAAGCCTCAGTTTCTTTGTCTATGAAATGAAAAGGTTGGAATTGGTGGCCCCTTCCAGGTCTAAATCTATCATGCTCTGATGTCAGTGGGAAAAGCACTTGACTTCCAGTTAGAAGACTACTCTGTCACTTACTAGCTTTGTGACGTTGGGCAATTAACTTCAACTCTCTATGCCTCAGTTTCCTCATCAGTGAAATGAAGGGATTTAATTTAGATGGTCTCAAAAGGTTCTTTTAGCTCTAACATTCTGTGATTCTGTGAGACTGCAAAGAGGGGAGCAGATATGATTAAGAAAAAATTTAAGTCTAAGATAAGAGAGGAAATAGTGAGAGTTCCTAGTTTCCCTAAATGAGTTCAAGTCTCCAAGGCCAAGAGAACCTTCCCCTGTCCCCTAACTGGGCCTCCTGTGGAGCATCTCTGATTCCATGTGTTACTGTAGGAAGATATTCTTTCTCCTTGGGAGAATGTACTCGGGGATGCCAAAGACCTCCCTTGGTGGATTTACAATTGTCTGTTCTATCTGCCCACACCAAAAGATGGACAAGGGATGAGGGAATTGGTCTCAGTCATCCCATGTAGAATTACTTGGCTTCAGCTCCAATAATAGTGTTATACTTGGACCTTAGCCATCCATAATATTTTTTTCCTTCTTGTCATATCAGGAAAGGAATTCAGCAAGTCAATGGTTCTGTGGATGATTCTGGAACAATCACAAGGAAGTTTTCAAAATGACCTGAATTTCAACCCTAAACCAAAGTAATGAAGCCAGCCTTAACATTTCTCTTGGCTCATTTCAGGGTGGACATTCAGTATAACATTTAAGTGTCACAAACCTGTTAACTCGTGACCAACTGTCCCAGGGAGAGACAACACAAAATGTGGCAAAAATGGGAAGAAAACACCACGGCACCAAGAATTGTTGCTCATATCCAATCCTTGACAAAACTATGGGATCAATGAAGTTGGTCTTTAACGACTGCCTACCTGCCTGTCAGTACCTCCTTCCTCTTTCCCTTCTGTCACCTTGTTCCCTCCAAAGACCCACTGAGTATTCCATTCTTTGTGGGGAAAGAGGAAATAATAATTAGAATAACTCAAATTGATCTAGTACTTAAAAAGTTTACAAAGTGCTTTCTTCAAAATAACTCTGTAACATAACACCTAGTATAATACTCAACTCATAGTGATTGTTGGATGAATTATTCCCATTTTACAGCTGAGAAAACTAAGTCTCAGAGAGATTAAATGAATTGACCAAGGTCACACATCAATAAGTGTTGGAGCTGGGCACTCAAAATGGGTCTCTAAAAAGTACTCTGTATTATACTATACTCTGAATTTAGACAGTTTAGCTATTAGTCAAAAGGCCTACAGTGCAATACTGTAATCACCCCCTCACCAAGATATCTGCTTTTTATTAAGAGTGTTTTGAAGGCCTTTAAGGTCAAAAGTAATAAATCTCTAACAATGAAATTTCAGACAGGGAAGCAGGAGTGGTGTTGCAAGACTCCTAAAGGATAAATGTCCCAATTTTTTTTTTTTTTTTTGGCAAGACAATTGAGGTTAAGTGACTTGGTCAGAGTCACACAGCTAGTAAGTGTTGAGTGTCTGAGGCTTTCTCATGAGAAAGGACACACCTAGCATTCGCTCAAGATGGCTCCAGCCAGGGTATGCGCCTGAGTGTCTTGTAAAGCAGAATATATAGACCCTATCCGCAGTGTCCCCACCCTAACCCCCTTCCCCTCAACCCATTGGCTGGATGTATTAGGGGCACAATCTATTCGTGGAATTCTAACTTCTATAGAAGGAAGTTCAAAACAAGTTAGAGGGGAGTGGTCTCTTTGCACAACCAGAACATCTGGTTTAGCCACATGGAACATCCAGTTTAGCCACATGGGACATTCGGTTTAGCCACATGGGACATTCGGTTTAGCCAGAATGTGCTGCAAGGCATCTGGGTGCAGTCTCACAGCAGTCATAAGTATGAAAAGTAACTGAGGTCACCATTAGTTCATTCCCCGAGGGGGCTTCACCCGATATTGCCCCATTCACTCCCTTCTCTTGTTTACATATTTGTGTAAACCAATAAACCAAGAAATCAATTAATCAATAACCTAATCTACCCCTGTCCTCTTTTCTTATCAATTCTGTGGGAACCAAACTGTTAGCATTCCTCACACTCTGGCAAAGCTAAGTAAACCTCCTTTTTATTAATTCTTGGATGGTCTGCAAGCATCTAATTGCCTTCCATTCCAGAACTGGAGCAACTAGGCATTGCAGTGGATAGAGCCACAAGGCCTGGCATATAGTAAGCACCATATAAGTGTTAGTATCATTATTATTATTATCATTATAATCATTATTATTCCTGAACTAAAACACCAGGCTGATCTGAGTTAGGCCCAACCTACCACACATACCTGTAATCCTCCATATCTCTAGTGAAAAGAGGGTAGCACATTCTCATTTCTTCTTTGAAGCCAAGATTGGTCATTGTAAATATTTTATTATGATATTTTTATGATTGTTTCATTATTCTTCCTATTTAGACTATTGTAATCATTGTATACAGTTTTTTACTAGTTCTGGTTTCCTGGTTTCTTTGCTCTGGATCATTTCACAGAAAGTCTTCCCATGTTTCTCTAAATTTCTAGTATTGGTTTTTTTATATGGTACAATAATGAAATTATATTATATTACATTATAGTATCTTATATTATATTATATTATATTACATTATATTATCTTATATTGTATTATATTCATATATTATGATTTGTTTAGCTCTTCCCCTAGTCAATAGGCACTCACTTTATTTGCAATCCTTTTCTACTCCCATAAAGTGCTTCTGTGAATATGTTGCTATATGGTATGTGTCTTTCACTTCTTTGAGGTAGCTTATCAAATTTGCAGATGACTCAAAGCAGGGACAGACAACAAGTTGGATGACAACTGAGATGTGGGAAAGTCTTAGCAGACTATAAAGTTGGGCCAACTCAAATAAGATGAAATTTAATAGAGATAAAAATTGTCTTACACTTTGACTCCAAAAATGAGCTTCCCAATTCAATTCAGGAAGCGTGCATTAAGCACCTACTATGTGTAAGGCCCTGTGGTAGATAGTGGGATACAAAGACAATAAGAGCACAGCCCTGCCCTCAGGCAGATCACATTCTACTGGGGCAATTCAACACATACATTTGTAAATAAATAGAAAATACATACAAATTAATTTCAGAGTAATGGGAATGGAGGAACAGGGAGAAGGGAGAATACTAACCATTGGGGGAATCAGGAAAGGCTTTCCACAGGTGAACCTCAAGGAGAGCTTAGGATTTCCAGAGGCAGGAGTTAGGAGTAAGAGCGTTCCAAGAGTGGGGAACTGTGCCTGCAAAGGGCAGAGATGGGAGATGGAATTTCACATACAAGGACATCGAATAAGCTGGCTTATCTCCAACTTGGAGTGCATGATAGAGTAATGTGAAATAAGTCTGGAAAGGTTGGCTAGAGGTAGACCATGAAGGGTTTTGAATGAAAAACAAGAATTCATATTTTATCCCATGGGCAATAGGGACCTACTAGAGCTTCTTAAGCAGGAGAATGACATGATCAGACCTGTGATGTGGGATGATTGTTTTTCAGTTCTATGAAAGACATGTTGGAGAGGAGAGGGATTACAAGCAGGCAGACTAATCAGGAGGTTTTTAAAATACTCCAGATGAGAGATGATGAGGTCGTGAACTGATGCAGTAGCTCTGTGAGTGGAGATAAGGGAACAGATGTACAAAATGCTGTGAATGTAGGAGGACAAAGGAAGGGAGAAAGTATTTATGTAGCACCTACTATGTGCCAGGCACTGTGCTAAGATTTTTTTTAACAAATATGTCATTTGATCCTCACCACAACCCTATTAGGTAGATACTATTATTATTCCTCATTGTATAGTTGAGGAAACTGAGGTAAACAGAGGTTAAGTGACTTGGCCAGCGTCATACAACTAGTAAGTGTCTAAGACTGGCTTTTAACTCAGGACTTCCTGACTGTAGACCCAGCACCCTGAGCCACCAGCTGCCTTTGAATGTACAGTCAACAAAATTTGGCAATTTGTTGGGTATTGTGGCTAAAGAAAAGAAGGAATTGAGGCTGACCCAGAGGCTAAGACCCTAAGTGATTAGAAAGATCATGGTACCCTCAAAAGAAATAGAGAAGTTGCCAGAGGTGTGAGTGTGGCAGAAAAGATAAAAAGTTCCATTGGGGGCATCCAGCTAGAAATGTCTAGCAAGTGGTTTGGGGTCATTTTGATTTAGAGCCAGAAAGGACGCCAGAGGCCATCTAGTTTTAAAGTCTCTCATTTTTGTTGTTGTTCAATCATTTCAGTAGCGTCCAACTTTTCATGACCCCATTTGGGGTTTTCTTGGCAAAGATACTGGAGTGGTTTGCCATTTCCTTCTCCAGCTCATTTTTGCTGATGAAGAAACTGAGGCAAACAGGGTTAAATAACTTGACCAGGGTCACATAGCTAGGAAGTGTCTGAGGCCAGAAAGATGAATCTTCCTGACTTTAGTCCAGGCACTCTATCCACTGCATCACCTAGCTGCCACTGTCTCTCATTTTATGGATAAGGGAATTGAGGACCAGGTGGTCAATTAACTTGCCCAAGGTCACATAACTAATTAGTAAACATCAGAGTAAGATTTGAACCTAGATCCTCTCACTCCACTTCTTTCTGTTGTGCCATATTGACTGTATGAAGTTGCATTTTAGGAGAGAGACAAGGGCTAGATGCATAGACTTGGAAATCATCTGCTTAAAGATCATAATTAGAACTCGACTGGGAAATCAGGGGAATGTTGTGGATATGGTTTACCTGCATTATAGCAAAACATTTAATCTAGTATCTCATGCTATCTCATGGGAAAGATGGAAAGATGTGGGCTAGACATTAATGAGGTCAACAAGAGGAAAGACTGAGAGCTAAAAAGCTCAATTATTTTTAAGCTATTTAATCCATTTTATGGATGAGAAACTGAGGCCCAAAGAAGTTAAGGGACTAGGAATATTTAGCCTGGACTGAGAGGGTAATCTGATAGCTGTCCTAAAGTATTTAAAGGGCTGTCAAATGGAAGACATGTTATTTGACCCCAAAGAATAGAAACACGAAAAATGATAGAAATTGCAGCAGCAGATTAGGCACTATGTCAGCAAAAACTTCCTAAAATTTAGAACCCTCCCAAAGTAGAATGAACTACTTTTAGAGGTCTTTAAGTAAAGTCTGAGTGGCCACTTGTCCAGTGTACTGTACAGGGAATTCTTGAGTGGCACTAGATGGCCTTGGATGTTCCATCCAACTCAAATTCTGATTTTGTGTCTTTCTGTTCACATATTACATACCCTCCTCCAATTAAATTATATTGCATAGATATGTATGTTCATTTACCTACAACGATCACAGAAGCCCTACTCACTCCTATCTCCACTATGGCCACTACCACCTATAACTGCCTGCTCACAAAGTAACACAAGGAAATCTAGAACATCCCACTCTAGTAAAGATATTCTTATTACTCAAAGCATCTTCAAGTCACAACAAGTAATTCAGAGAAATGAGAAGTTGTATATGAATTGAAGCAAAGTGAACAAAATATATCAAGAGAACAAGGGGGTGGGTGGGTGGGAAATAGGCATATATAAATGCATCTACTATGTGCCAGGACCTCTGCTAAGCATTTTGTATAAATATTATCTCATTTGACCTTCCTAAAAACCCTGAGAAATAGGGGCTATTATTATCCCCATTTTTGGTTAAGGAAACTGAGGCAAATAGAGATTAAGTGACTTGCCTAAGGTCACACAGCTAGTTAAGTATCTGAGACTGGATTTGAACTCATATCTTTTTTACAACTGCCTCACAAATTACATGATGACCACAATAACGTAAAGGGAAACAACATTAAAGAGACATCAGAATTTAGATTACTGCCACAATCAATCTTAATTCCAGACCACTGAGAATGAAACATTTTCCCTTCTTCTCAACAAAGAGGCGATGGACAACACATGCAGAATGCTGTGTAGGCTATCATGATTGATCCATCAATTTATTTTGTTTAACTGTTTCTCTCTTTTGAGAGTACTCCATGGATATGTCTGAGGGCATCTAGGTAGTGCAGTGGATAAAGAGCAGGGCTTGGAATCAGGAAGACTCATCTTCATGAGCTCAAATCCAGCTTCAGACACTTACTAGCTGTGTGACCCTGGCTAAGTCACTTAACCCTGTTTGCCTCAGTTTCCTTATCTGTAAAATGAGCTGGGGAAGGAAATGGCAAATCATTCCAGTATCTTTGCCAAGAAAGCCCCAAATGGGGTCACAAAGAGTCAGACACAACTGAAACGACTAAACAACAACAACAACAACAAATGTTGTGTTCCCTTGTTGTGAGGGGAGCAGGAGTTTGGAGAAGTGAAATTGACGTTAAAAAATTAAGAGCATCAATAAAACATTTTTAAAAGATGCACCAAAGCAACGAAACGGAAAACAATGCCCCTGAACATTACCCACCCAGAAGATAAATCATTCTAACCACCTACATGCATTCTATTTTAGTAAAGAATTTATTTACTCACAGTGAGGTCACATAATTTCAAATCCAACAATAGCACGCCTTATTCAATTACTCAAGGGGTGGGCAGCATACAGTGTACGGATCCCAGCCATCTCCCTGGTGTAGGCACTCATCATGGACAATTGCAGTAGCATCCTAGTTGGTCTCTCTGCCTCGATTATCTCTTCCAATCCATCTTCCACACAGCGGCCAAAGTGTTTCTCCTAAAGCAGAAATCAACCCCTACTCAATAAACTCTTATGACTCCCTAGTACCTCCAGTATCAAATATAAAATCCTCTGTATGGCATTTAAAGCCCTTCACACAACCTAGCCCTTTCCTATTTTCCGGTCTTCTTATACTTTACCTCCACAAAAACAAACAAAAAATGAAACAATCCCTGCCCTCAAGGAGCTTCCACTCTATGGGAGATCCAGAGAGGGACAACAGGTGTACACATAAGTACATATAAAATAAGTTTATTTATTTCTACAGTCTAGCCAAGCAGATACATTCTGCAGTATAGCCAAATTGTCCTTCTTGCTGTTCCTCATCCACAAAATCCCATTTACCATTTGCTTGTTTTTGTACAGCTGTCCCCACATCCCCAGAAAGCACTCCATCCTTACCTCGACTTCTCAGAATTTCTAGTTTCCTTCAAATTTCAATTCAAGTACCACCATCTACATGAAGCCCTTCCTGATGCCCCCAACTGCTAATGCCTGTCCCTCCCCAAATTTCTTTGTGTTTATTTTATATGTCATTAAATATCAAATATGTAATTAAATGAATATATATTGTCCATCTTTCCCCCACCCCCAATTTCCTTGAGGACAGGGATTGAGCCATTTTTATCTTTGTATCACCAGTGCCTGACACATAGTAGGAACTTAATTAATTCTTGTTGGTTGGCTTTCATCCCTTAAAAATTGTTGAATTGGATCAAATATCCATCCCTGTTCCCATTTATCTCGTCTCCATCTTCTCCTACTCCCAACATCTCTTCTATTAACTTATTGATTTTGTGACTTTCTCTATAACTCTTCAGTTTTGGAAAGCCATTATATTTTATGTTGGACTCATCTCCTCTCCTGGTTCTCATTTCCAGTGCTTTCCACCTCCCAAATTCTTAAGGTGAGCTCCTTCTGAGTGTCGGGCATGGCTGAACCTTGAACCTGGTCACCTGGATACTGGTTGAAGGGAGGGGACATACAACATGGGTGTTAATTATTGGTGGCAGTTAGCTCTAAATCACAGGATTTAGACCTGGAAGAGGTCTAGAATCAACCTTCCTGTCTTAAAGATGGAGAAACTGAAGCCCAAGGAAGTGACATGAAACGATTAGCTCAAGGTCACACAGGTAGCAAATACTAGGGTAGGAACATTAAACTAGATCTTCTAACTCCAAAGTCATTAAACTTTTCCCAATAGGGTCTCCTTTTCTGTAATCTCCCCTGCATCTGCCTCAAGCCCTATAGAACTTTTTTAGGCTTACTAATGATTTTCAGGTATGCCCAGGGCTGACCTCTGAAGTGGGCCCACCCCAGAGCTACCCTCTTTCCTAGAAGCTGAGAATGAGGCTTGTTTTGCCATAAATATTAAGTCTATCATTATCTCTAAGGCTACTTCAGAGAATATGGCCTTGTGCATCCCACAGCCCCCACTGGATGAAAGCAGGAGCAAAGGTGGTTCAATGGAGAAAGTCAGAGTAGAAGAAGATAATTTGATTCCTGATTAATCTCCCCAGCTTATTGTCATGAAAATTATAGTTCTTATAATGACCTTCTCAGCCCCTGAGAATTTTGCTTTAATGAGACCTACAAGCCTCTAGATGTTTGCTGGGCTTTTGAAATGATGAGGATGTCAGCAGCCTACCCTTTTGCAATCCTGACCACTTCAAGCCCTGTCCCTTCCATCCCTCATTACCTTGAAATAAAGGAATGAGACTTCTAAGGATTCTTTGCAGAGTGGAAAAGGAACTTTGTGTTCTATTTACTTTTCAACATAGATACAACATATGACTCCAGAGTTATGAGAATATTGGGTTTCCTTTTTAAATAAGCAAGCCTTAACTTACCCATCCGAGTGATGTCCCTTCCATAATCATCCCCTTCGAAAGTTGGGCCCTTGTTCCAAAGATTCTAATTCTGTCATTCATAAGGACATGTTTGGAATTCCCATTGGGGAACTGCCTTCAAGCAATCTCTTATGGGCCAGAAAGGGAAGGAGAATACTTAATATCATTTTTCTTCTCCCATAGATAGTATTTACCATCTGAAAAGTTGCTTTTTGTTGTTGTTTTTAAAGGAAAGCATCACTTTCCAAGATAGGGCTTCAGTTAAATGCATAGAGGTTTCCTAATTCATTTTTAACTTGTCCAACAGAGTGAATTTTCAATCTCACAGAGTGACTCCAATCTCTCACTATGGGAACATTCGTTGACCTCTTAGGGTGAAGAGAAAGAAAAAAAATGTTTTCTCACTGAAAATTTACCCATACAACTTGCAACATCATTGTTTAATATTTAGAAAGCAGGTTTTAGACTAGACTCCAGAGAAAAAGAAAAGGCCTGGTATACAGGCAGTTTCCCAAGACACTTATTCAAGGCAAATTATTCAATTCAATAATTGAATCCAATTCAATGTGTATTTATCAAAAACCTATGTTGTGCAAAAAAGTTTGCTAGGTGCTAGAAGATACAAAAAAGGAATACTCTCTACTCTCAAGAAGTTCATTTTATGCTGTTATCAGAGAGATATGTGTGTATAAGCATACACACACACACACACACAACTCTGAAGATTTGAGATTTGAAGAATTTGTTTAACTTGATAGAACTATTTCACTGCCTTACAAGATTGTCTTATTTGTCTGTTGTTTTTGTTCTTGCTGGACAACTATGTGTGCACTAATCAAAAGTTATTCTCCCTGCTAGAGAAAATGAAAGGGTTTGAGAAGATTTCTCATTATAGCTTCTTACTAGGGATGAAGCCATCTTCCAAACAATGGAATGAATAACTCAAGAAGGAAACCAAAAATAAAAAGGTTTGGGGGAAGCAAAGGTAAATCACAATGTCAAGAGGTTTACTGGTAGAAGACTTATGATACCAAGCAGAAAGACTAGGAGGTAGGCAGAGCTCCCAATTTTCAAGGATTAGAAGTTGGATTCTATGGAAACCATAGACATTGATGTCCATCTCCCGCAAAATTCTGAGATAAATTATTCAATAAATGATTTAGGAGCATTGATAAGGAAAGGAGAGACCACTAAGAGATAACGTGAACTTACTAAGTACAGTGCCAGGTACATATAGGTATTTAAACACCTGTTGTCTAACTAAGAGATAATGCGTTCATGTCAAACATTAATCAAGCTCAGCTAACCAAGGTTTTCTTTCTGAAAGGGTTATTAACCTGTTTTCATAGGCTGCCATGGTTTCAGAATTTATCATCTAGAGACCAATGTTTTAGAGATGGTACTCTACAAACTTAGCAAGGCTAATCTTCACACATCATCAGACACTTTGTCACCAGGATCATACCAGAAGCCTTTCCTAATTGGGAAAAACTGCTAGAACTTTAAGTCTCCTGGTATAGCTTTCTGGAACCCAAGGTTACCTTTATATCATGATAAGGCATTAGAATAAGATTGTTGTGGAGTAAACTACATCACATTTTCAATGATCCCATGCTGCTCCCCATTGTATAAACTCATCTTTTGAACACCAACATCCTGCTTGTTGTTGTTGTTCAGTCATTTCAGCCTTTTAGCTTCCTAGTTGTTGTTGTTGAATCGTGTCCTACTCTTTGTGACCCCACTTGACGTTTTCTTGGCAAAGATACTAGAGTGGTTTGCCATTTCCTTCTCCAGCTCATTTTGCAGATGAGAAAATTGAGGCAAAGAAAGTTGAGTGACTTGCCCAGGGTCACACATCTAGGAAGTGTCTGAGGCCAGATTTGAACTCATGAAGATGACTCTTCCTGATTCCAATCTCAGTGTTCTATCCACTGCACCACCTAGCTGCCCAAGAATCAGGATTGCAGGTAATCCCAATGGCAGTGGAAAGAGGCATGGTAAATATAGCATATTGCTAGTGACAAGAAGCTCCATCTCTTGGCTCTGGACATTTTCTCTGGCTGTCTTCTATGCCTAGAATGCTCTCCCTCCTCCACTGCAACTACTGACCTTCCTGGCTTCCCACTAAAATCCCACCTTCTATAGGAATCCTTCCCTAACCCCTCTAAATCCCAGTGCTTTATTTCTTTTAATTATTTCCTATTTATCCTACATAAAGCTTACTTTGTATATATTTGTCTACATATTGTCCCACCCTCATTAAATTGTGAGCTCCTTGAGGACAGAGACTGTCTTTTGCCTCTTTTTGTGTCCCCAGCACTTAGCACAGTGCCTGGCACATAGCAGGCACTTAATATATGTTTATTGAATTGAACTGAATTATTATTATTATTATGTAACATTTATATAGAACTTTAACATTTGGAAAGCATTTTACATGTTATCTCATTTGATCCTCACAACAACCCCATGAGGCAGGTGCTATTATTGTCCTCAATTTACAAAAGAGAACACTGAGGCTTGTAGAGCTTGTAGATTTGCCCATGGCCACACAGCTAATGAGCATTTGAGGCAGGATTTGAACTCAGCTTTTATCTGACTCCACATCCAGAAAACTCAAGTCAGTCTGGGACTCTCCCTCACACACACACATTGGCAAAGATGACAAAAAAGGAAAATGATAAATGTTGGAGGTGCTGTAGGAAAACAGACACACTGATGTACTGTTATTGGATATATGAATGAGTACAACCATTCTGAAAGCAATTTGGAATTATAAACATGCAATGACTTCCTTTCCTTTTTTTTCGGTCCCTAGTGTGCTATAGGTCTACCCCATCTGCCAGGTTCTGCATGGGTCTTACAAATTGTATTGCGTGGAAATCTTCTTTCTTCATTGAGCCGCGGTGTGTTATTATGTGTTTAACAATTGGCTTTCCAGGGTAAAAAAGTTTCCAAGGACTCTCTTTAAAATTTAATCTGCATTATTAACATTTTTTCTATAGTTTAACAATTATCAAGTCTAACCATCAACAAAGCAGTTAATTTAACAGTAAATCAGCAGCATTTGCCAATTACCAAGGTGTGAATACTCATGCTGAGAATTTAATAGTCAGTTCTGGTGATTGATTAGAGCTGGCTCCAGCACACCCCTGGCTAGAGGAATGGAGTACTTTGACCAGCTGGACTTGCACTTCTTGAGAAACTGCTTAACTGTCAGAAAACGGGGAACCAAGTTTACTGTTTTGCTTTTCCTCATTCCTGGCTTTCCCAGTAATTAGCTTCCCCTTTCTGGACCTGGAAAAAGAGGAAAATGAGACTAGATAGTCTTTAAAACCAGCTCCCAACATTTTATGTTTTGTGTCACAACATTCTGTGTCAATTCTAGCTCTGCGTTCTTCAATTTTTTGCTTTCTTCAGAGAACAGTATTTTGAACGCCCTTATTCATGACAGAGGGAATGGAGTCAGTTCTTTTCCCTTTTTCTCAACTTTAGGAATAAGGAGAAAAATAGCCAGAGCTCTAGCATTTCTTCCATTTTCTGTGATTTTTGTCTAAATACTAAATTCATTTTAGGAGTATTTATTAAGTCTATTGTCAGAATGTAAGAGGACTGCTATTCAGATAAATTTTCATTTCTATTTAAAGATCCAGAGAGGTCTTCCATGGAAATGAAATCTGCAGTGCTTAATTTTGATGGTTACAAAGAGGAACAGAAGCTGGCAGGAGGTGCTATTAGGACTAAGAGGATTCAGACTCCAGCTTAATGGAGTCCAATTAATTGTGCCGTCATTTGACTAATAGATCACAATAAATACAGCCCAGAATACAGTTCATTTTAAATGTATTTACTGGCCATCAGACACTTCCTGTATTAAGTACTGACAGAATGGACCACTTCTTCAGTCTAGATATGCAATTTCAAAGGGTAGAACCTCTTGCCTGGGAGAGGGCTGGAACCCAGGACATAAGTATTATGTATGTCAAATTGGCTCCTCTCCACTTATTCAAATTCAAACCATCTCACCAGACCCAGCTCAAGTCCTACCACCTACATGAAGTCTTTTCTCAGTATTTAGCCCAAAATGGATTTCCTCATCCCTTCATCTTTTGCCTCCTATTGCTTGTAATAATAGTACCACACTATTTAGCATCTGGTTATTAGATACTGTCTAATCAAAGCCAAAATGGCATAGAGGAGAGTTGTTGTTATTGTTGTTGATCCTTTGTTCTTGAAGAGGACCAATGACATCACAAGGGTGATGTCTTAATTTTCGAGTGTAGTGGATTTAAGTGAGTTGGAGCTGAGCAAGACTCAGCCTCACTCTCCTCCAGTCATAGAAGTCCAGTGGCAAGATATAAATCAAGACATTGGCAATGGCCCACGATGCAGTGAGTGACTTGGCCTTTCTAAGTTAAAGTCTTTCCCAGGCCTCAATTTATCTGAGACACTGCCCTTTCATTGACAGTGAGCCAGTCCTGGAGTCAGGAGGGCATGGGTTCAAGCCCTGCCTCTTGATGAATGGTATGATCCTGACCACCTAATCCTTCAGTGTTCTGCCTTTGACATAAACTGATTCTGTGACCCTTGGCACCCAACCTCAGCATCCCAGACAATTCTCCAAGACAATAAACTGCAGAACAGTTACCAATCTGCTTTTGTTAAGGGGGATTCCCTCAATGAGAATTCTTTACACCAATGAGATGTCATATTCAAACCAAAATAATAATAATAACACTTGGCATTGTTCCCCAATCTTTTTTCTCCTCTACCACACTGAAATTTCTCTGAGGACAGGGACTGTGTCCAGTACTTCTTTCTCTAGCCCCTGCAGCACTAAGAAGTGAGCTGGGCACATGTTAGGGATGCAGGAGCTGGGTATTTAATTTGAGAATTAAGGATGTCTGGAAGCAGGAGGTTGGGGCCCAGGAATCTTGCTTTACTCTCTGCCAATGGTGATTCTGAAGACAATCCTCTCATCTCCAATCTTTCTCTATCGCCTGGTTCTCTGCTACCTTCAAACTTGCTCAGATCCACCCCACCCTTAAAAATCCTTCACTTGGCCCTTTTGTCCCCTAAAGCCACTGTACATATCTCTCCTAGAGATCTCCTAGAATCTTCTCTGCTTCTTGCCTCTGCTGCTGCCTGGCTTCTGATTACACTTGACTGAAACTGCCCTGTCCAAGGTCACCAGTGAAGTCTAACCTGCTACATTCCTCAGTTTTTAACCCCTTTGACCTTTCTGCAGCTTTTGATACCACCAATTATTCTCTCCTTCTGGATACAGTCTCTTCCCTTAGCTTTCATTACACTCTTCATTCCTGGTTCTACCTATCTGGTCCTCCTACACAACCTAATTGTTCCTTCTCCATCTCGTATCTTTTACTATGTCATTAGCCATCTCCTCCCTTCTTAGCATCAGTGTCTCCCAGGGCTCTATCCTGGACTTTCTATTTTCTTTCTCTACATTCCCTTCCCTAGTGATCTCAACTATCCTCGTGGGTTCAGGATTCATCCTGGTGCCACAGTGGATAGAGTCCTGGACCTGTACTAAGGAAAAATGTGAGTTCAGTTCTAGCCTCAGACACTCACTGGCTGTGTGACCCTGTGTAAGTCACTTGACCTCTGTCTGCCTCAGTGTCCTCAGTAAAATAGGCATAATAATAACACCTAAACTACCTTCCTCCCACCCCAGTGTTCTTGTGAGGATAAAAATAAGATAATGTTTGCAAAGCACTTTGCAAACTTTGAAGCACTATACAAATGTTAGCTATTATTATCTCTGTAACGATGATCACATATCTATATATCTAAACCTATTTGCTTTTCCCAATCCCAATCTTAGTTCACAGACTGCCTACTGAATAGCTCTTCCTGGATATCTTCATTTTGTCTAAAATGGAACCTTATCCTTCCACCCTAAACTTACCACTTCTTCAAAACTCTATTTCAGTTAACAGTGTCTCCATCCTACCATTCATGCAGGTTTGCAATCATGGATTCATCCTTGACTCTTACATCTGCTTTACCCCCTATATGTAAACAGCTGCTAAGCCTTGTCAGTTGGTCAACTAGTAGTTATTAAGCATTTACTATGTGTCAGTCACTATGCTAAGTGCCAGGGATGCAAAAAAAAAAATTTTTTTAACACAGTTCCTGCTCTCAAAATGTTCATTGTCCAATGGGGGAAGCAACATGTAAAAAAACCATGCACCAACAAGATAGACATGGGGAAACAGTGGAAAGCACAAAGGTTAATGAGGACTAGGACCTTATAGTGTCTCTTACAACCGTCATCTTCTTTCCACTCATCTATCCACTATCCTGGTTCAGTCTCTCTTTACTACGGGTCTGATCTATTTTAATAGTCTCCCAGTTGGTCTGTCTGCTTCAAGACTCTTTCCCCTTTCTCAATTTGCTTCATGTTATACAATTATCTCTTCCACATGGCAACTTTCCTCATCATGGTTTCGATATATCTTGGGTCAACATAAGAAATTAAATGGCAATTTTGGGGGAGTTTTGCAAAAGCTTCAGAAAATATATAAATGATAGCAGACAATACAGAAAAAGTTTAGAAACTCAAAAATGCATAAAATATATATATAGTTTTGTATAATGGCAACATATTTTATCTTTTAATACCATAATAATTCAGACTTCTCTGTTACAAAGGGAGGGTCAAAAAATTTTACGAAGATTTTCCAGATTGTGGGGGCATTGCACCGCTAACCCCTGAGATGTGGAAAGGATAACTGAATTCAGGGATATGCTGATAAGTGTTTAACAACTGGCTCAGTGGGGAAAAAAACATATATGCATGCCACACTTTTAAGCCCTCCACACACACAACTGCCAAAATAATCTTTCGAAGGCACAAGTCTGATCGTATCGTACCCAAGCTGTGAAACCACCAAGCAAAGGCTTTTGAGACTCCAGATTAAAATATAAATTCTTCAGTCTGATATCTGAGGCCCTCAACAATCTGACTCTAACTTACCTTTCCAAATTTGCTTCATTTCTCTCTCCTTCATGAACTCCATGCTCCAGTCACACTGGACTACCCACTGGCCCCCTGACCTTGGCACAGCCTGGTATAGTGGATAGAGTACTAGACTCAGTGTCTGGGTTCAAATCCCGCCTCAGATATTTACTATCTCTGTGACCCAGGGCAAGATACTTAAACTCTCTAAGCCTCAGTTTCTCATCTGTAAACTGAGGGGATGCAATGACTATTAAAGTCCCAGCTCCAAATCTATGATCATAAGACTTGTCTCTCACCTCCACACATTCACTCAAGCTGTCCTCCTCTGGAACGCACTCCCACCTCCTCATCCCCTCTTAGTTTCCTTTAAGTTTCAATTCACCACTTCTTCTTTGAAGCCTTTTCTGCTCTCCCCAGTTATTAATGTTCTCACCTTGTGTCATCTTCAGGAGCGTGCTAGTAAATGTTTAACAACCAACTCTCTGAAAAAAGAATTGTATGTAAGCCACACTTCTAAGGTTTAATATGTATTATTAATATTTTCTCCATCACTTTCTTAAGTCTAGTCCAGAGGTGGGGAATCTGTGCCCTTGAGGCCACATGTGGCCTTCTAGATCCTTAGGTGTGGCTTTTTGACTGAGTCTAAGTATCACAGAACAAATCTTTTTATTAAAGATCAACACCCTAGTCTAGACAATCAACAAAACAATGTCAAGTTCTGCTTTCATGGCATTTGTCAATTTCCAAGGTATAAATGCTCACACTGAAAATTTAACAACCAGCCCTGGAGAGCCGGTTTGAGCTGGCTTCAGCACACCCCTGGAAATACATGTTGTATTTCTCCGGCAGAATGGAAGCTTTTAGAAGGCAGAGATTGTCTCATTTTTGTCTTTGCATTTCTTACCACCCAGCACTTAACATATTGCATGGCACATAGTAGATAATTGATAACTGTGGAATTAAATTGATGTCTTCCCTGGAGCTTCTCCAGGTGGTCTAAGGTCAAGGCTCTTATATAATTTTATGTTTGGAACATTATATGTCAATTGAGAAGCATAGTGTAATATAAAGCGCTCTTCATTACAGTTAGAAGACCTGGGTTCAGATCCTGAATATATAATTTATTATTATGTTCCGTGGTCAAATTACATGACCTTTCAGAAATTTGGTTTCCTCACCTGTAAAACAGTAAAGTAATCATACTTACTTCTTTCAGGGGTTGTTGTGAGAGAAGCACTTTAACTGCATGGGCAAGAAGAGCAAAGGATTCTTCCCACCTCCACCTCGTGGCCTGGGTTTACTCTCAGCTTCCCTGCTCTCTAGTCTATCCTTCTAGATAGGATGTTGTTGGTGGTACGGTGGTGATGGTGGTGATGTGTTGTTGTTGTTGAGTTATTTTTCAGTCACGTCTGATTCTTCATGACCCCATTTGGGGTTTTCTTGGCAAAGATACTGGAGTGGTTTGCCATTTCCTTCTCCAGCTCATTTTACAGATAAGGAAACTGAGGCAAACTGGGTTAAGTGACTTGCCCAGGGTCACACAGTAAGTGTCTGAGGCCAGATCTGAACTCAGGAAGATGAGTCTTCCTTTCTCCAGTCCTGACACTCTATCCACTGTGCCACCTATTATAAGTTGTTCTGATAAGGAGCTGAAATGTTGCTTCCTATCCCCATTGATTGTTCACCCTAGTAAAGCCACAAAGATTAAATCTAATATTTGTAGACAAAACAGATGACTGAGGTTGGATGATAAAAATGGATTCAGCTGGTTGAATGCTGGGGCCCGAAGATTGTCAATCCAGAAGGAAGTTGCTAGTGGTGTGCCATAGAGCTCTGTCCTTGACCCTAAGCTATTGAATATTTATAGCACTGATTTGAAGACAAAAATGACATGTTTATCAAATTCACAGATGGCACAGAATTAGAATTAATACATTGAATGACTGAATCAAGATTCAAAAATAGCTCAACAAGCCAGAGCAATGAGCCAGATCTAGCAAGACAAATTTTAAATGTAATAAATAAAGTACCACACTTAGGTGGGTTTTTTTTAAGTCTTATAGAATAACAGAAAAACAAGATGGATGAAGCATAAGTTTACAGTATTTTAGGTAAAAAAAAAATTGGGGGGCTTTCCAGTAAGCTATATCAGTAGGACATGATGCTTAAAAAAAGAAAAAAGAAAATTTAAACTCTGATACCTACTTCAAAGAATTTGCAGTCTCATTGTCCTCTGCTTTGGAATGATTCCATCTGAAGTATTGTATTCAAGTACCTTCATGTAATAATGTCTATTCACCTAAATACAGATAAGAGGTATGGGGGAGGCAGGGTCTCAGTTTTCTTTCAAATTATTTGTCTCAAGTGATGAATATTAATTTTACAGTAGCTAAGTAGATAGTGCACTAGGCCTGGAGTTAAGAAGACCTAAATTCAAATCAAATTCAAATTCAGATACTAGCTTGTGACCCTGGGCAAGTCACATAACCACCGTCTACCTCAGTTTCCTCAACTGTAAAATAGAAATAATAATGGTACTTATCTCAACGGATTGTTGTAAGGATCAAATGAGATAATATTTGTAAAGTGCTTAGCACAGTGCCTGGCACACTGTGGTTGCTAATAAAGACTCCCTTTCCTTCCCTCTAAGTTAAGACTTTGAAACAGGTAAAACAATACAACCAGCATCACATATTTAGAAAGGGTGGAAAGAGCCATCATCTTGTGAGCTTCCAAAGACGCCACGCCATCTTTACTCTACTTATTTAATGCCACCAGTCAGACAACCAGGAAGTTGAATGTCTCTGATAGGAAGGGAAAAGGATTGTTTTTTTCTTTAAACACCCTCTGTTGGCAGAGGGTTTTCTGTCTTGCACGGGCTTCGGAAATACCTTATCACCCAAATCAAATGAATTCTGCATCTGACTTGCCACATGTCAATAGCCTGCCTTAGAAACTGAGAGGTCAGAGGCCTTTCTTCCTCATCACCTCCCTACTTGCTCCAGGGATGGAGACATAATTCCTTATTTGTGGCATTACCAGGTGTTGCTATGGCGATGACACAGTGATTACATTTTTAGCTGGAGACATAACAGGAAGCCACTCTTGAGCTATACATATCCTGAATAATAATGCTGATAATAGGGTTTCTTCACTCCTCCTGGTTCTAAGCATTGGTAAGGATGTCATTTTAGACACATGTCTGTTGGGGGTCTTTTAATTTCACATTTAGCATAGTCTGCATTACTCCAATGAACAGTGGCAATATCACTGTCATTGGCTGAACTAAGGCAGGGAGAGGGTTAAAACAAGATGGAATTGGGGTTAAGTTACAGCTGGGGACACCAAAGTGATGTCAAGGAGGGTGAGTGTGTGACTTCCTACATGTAAAAGAAGGGAATTCTGTTTAAGTTTTTTTTGGGGGGGGGAACTAAGGCAAACAGGGTTAAGTGACTTGCCCAGGGTCACACAGCTAATAAGTGTCAAGTGCTTGGTCTGAGGCCGAATTTGAACTCAGGTCCTCCTGGTGCTCTATCCACTGTGTCACCTAGCTGCCCGTAAAAGAAGGGAATTCTATCATAGACTCATAGGTCCCCTAGACCAGTTCAGACCCCAAATCCAACGTTTTGTCCTCTATGCCACTGTGTTGCTCTCCCGAGCTGGAACATGGTGCCCAAATCTATCTCATCCAGTATTTTAGAGCAGTCTTTCTTCTATCTTTTACCCTGAAGCTAGAACTTAATGTTACACTAAGGTATAGGACAGAGAAAAAATTACCAAACTTTCTTCTGACCTCAGTTTCATGTCTCCAATTGCCTAGTAAACATCTCAAACCAGATGTTCCAGAGACATCTTAAACTCAACAAATCCAAAACTGAACTCATTCTCCTTCCCTCCAAGCCTTACCCTCATCCAAACTTTGCTATTGTTGTCAAAAGCACCACCATCCTCCCAGTCACCCAAGCCCACAACCTCGGTGCCATCTTTGATTTCCTACTTTCTCTCACCCCAGCCCCCGCATATCAATCAGTTGCCAAGTCCTATCAATTCTACCTTTGTATCATCTCTCATATGTTATTCCTCCTTCTCTCCTCTGACACTGTCACCACTCTGGTCTTCATCAATTCACACCTGGACAATTACACAAGCCTGCTGATTGGCCTACCTGCCTTGTCTCTCCCTTCTCCGATCCATCTTCTACTCAGCTGCCAAAGTCTTACCATGTCACCTTATTCAACTCTAACAGCTCTCTGTTAGATTCTTCATGAAGAATCATAATTGCTCAAAAATCAAATATAAAATCCTTTGGTTTTTAAAGACCCTCACAACCTGGCCCCTTTCTATCCTTCCAATGTTCTTACATATTACTCCCTTTCACATACTATAAGATCCGGTGACATTGGCCTCCTGGCAGTTCCTTGGACTCGACACAAGCCACATTTGCATTTTATGTAGCATGTATTTTGGAATATTCTAGTATGGCTCATGTGTGCAGTCACATAGGTAGAAACTCAGTGAAGGAGGTAAATTAATTCAGAGTGCAAGACACAACACAGCATAGTTCAGTTGAAAGAGCCCTGGATAGAGAGTCCAAAAGTCTGAACAAAGTTCTTCTGAATTCCATTCTTGCACTTACTATTTTCGTGGCCCTGGGCAAATCCCTTAAATAGGAGCATGCTGGTAAATGTTTATCAACAATGCTCTCTGGGGGAAAAATGTATGTATGTACACATTTAAATTTAATCTGCATTATTAACACTTTCTTAAGTCTAGACAGAGCAGCTAGGTGCTCAAGTGGGTAGAATGCCTGGCCTAGAGTCAAGAAGACTCATCTGCCCGAGTTTAAAACTGACCTTAGACACTTACTAGCTGTGTGACCCTGGGCAAGTCACTTAACCCTGTTTGCCTTAGTTCCATCATCTGTCAAATGAAATGGAGAAGGAAATGGCAAACCACTCCAGTATCTCTGCCAAGAAAGCCCCAATGGGGTAACAAAGAGTCAAACACAAATAAACAAGTCTAGACAATTAACAAAATGATGATTTCTGAGGTGTAAATGCTCATATTGAAAATTTAACAATTGACTCTTGAAGCCAATTAGAGCTAGCTCCAGCACACCCCTTGTCTTCAACCTTTCTCAATTTTTTAACCTGTAAAATGACAGAGTTGGACTAAATGACCTCTAAGGCTTTTTCTAGCTCGAAATCTATGACCCAATTTAACCACGAGGTAGCGCTTTACCTGAACCGGTCCTCCCTGTCTGCCCCACATGTACCCCGAATGTCAACCTTGTAACTGAGTGGCCTAGAGAATGCTCAAACCTGAAATCACCTGAGCTGTCACATTTATGCTGGCAGTGACCGTTTTTGCCCTTTGGCCTTCCCTTATTGTTCTGAGTCTTGATATGAGAATGAAAGAAATATTAAACTTACTCCAATTTGTTGTTGTTTGGGCCACTGTCCCTCTATGGTAATTCATTCTCTCAGTTCTCCCTCTGTACCATAGGTTTAGCTCTTCTGTATGTGATCACTGTAGTTTTTATCAACATGGAATTAAAAGAAAAAGAAAAACTCCCATCTCTGAAATCAATGGTATAGTCATTGCTAACTACCCCAACTGGAAAAGTTCCAAATATTCTAATAAAGAAATGGAGGGAGGGAAGGGTTTCCTTCTTTCAGAAAAAAAAAAAACTAAATTCAAGAAGAGCTCTACACCACCATCCTCCTCACCCCAGTAGTAGAAACAAGGAATCATAGACATGTGCTCTTCTTGGAAGATCTTCGGATCTTAGCATGATGTCTTCCCTGCATTGGCACACGCTAGTCTTTAGTTGGCAACTGCTGTGCGAAGGCCCATCCTCCTGCCATCCATTCTTTGTCTCTCAGCCCCCTGAAAACTGGAATAGGAAGAAGATTTCATTAATGCAGATAGCGTCCCTTTTATCTGGCTCAGTTTGCATTGTCTCAAAAGGATCATTGGGAGTGGGGGGGATTCCATCCCTGGTAAATTAATCTCCATTAGTTTTGCTTACTCTTCTCCACGGCCCATTTGTGGGCCCGTGTTACAGAAGCAGCAAAATGAACATTCTCCTGGGCCACACATAACTTCAAATTTAGCGTTATAGAGGGGGAAATATCACTAATGTAAACACTCAAAAAAAATCTCATTATATCTAGCAAACAAGAACAACAAAGTTCCCAGGAGCACAGATGGGAAAACACTGGGTCAGATGATCTAGAATAGTCTTTCTTTTTCTTACATCCTATGGTTCCTTTACTGGTGGGGACATCAGTACCAGGTGTGATTTCAATGCTGTGGGCAAGGAGAGGCAGAAGACACACTATAGCCAATAAATAAATGTACACGGGCCTGTTTGGGTTTTGTTGCTTTTCTTTTTTTTTTTTTTTAGTATGTGGTGAAATGAAACCAAGAAATCAAAGCAACTCTACTTCAACCTAATTAGGGAAAGGTTCTGGAAGTTAGCAAACTCTTTCTTCTGCTGGAAAGACAAACAGAATGTTCTGCCATTTTTGTTTCATCTTCGGTATCTTTACCATTCACATTAAGAAGCTGAGGCAGACCATAGCAATTAAAAATGAAGAGGGAGAGATCCTTAGCACATATTATTAAAGGATATAACAAGTGCAGGAAATCTTAAAGTTGTAATATGGATCTCAAGGTAATGTAGCCCTAAAACAAATTCTATCACTTTTCATTTTACATTAATGGAGGTGCTCAATTGATTAAATCCAATCCAGTAGTGTTAGACAGGAAATTGGGAGGAAGGGAGTGATTCCAATCCACCCTGCTTGCTGCTATTATGTTAATCTCCCTAAAATATCTCTTTGATCATGTCACTGGAAAAGGGGGGAAAGGAAACTGAAGGTAGCAGAGATCCCTATCTCCATCCCTACCCACAGAATGGGGAGAGGGGCAGGTTTAAAGAAAGGAGAGTAAAAGGAGAGAGAGCATTTCTAGAAACTACTGTGATTATTTTTAAAAGGCTTCAAGAAAGCTTATTTTTTTCAAATTTCGCATTCTACTTCCCTTACCACATCCTTCCCCCTTGTCCTGGAGGGGACTCATAACTTAAATTCTTCAAAAACAGTAGCTTTCTGTGACTTGCAGCTGTAACGTGTATGCTATCTATGTAAAATATACAGTAATAGCAATATTGTTTTAAGAATGACTTTGAGTGACTAAGTCATTTTGACTCTTAGAAATACACAAATTACAAATAAAGGACATATGAAAAGAAACACTATCTACATCCAAAGAAAGAACTAATAAATAGAAGTATGTATAGAATAATTTTACATACACACATGTTACATATATATATTTATGGCTAATGGTAGCCATCTTTAGGGTGGGGGAGAGTAGGGGGAAAAAAAGAAATGTAGATGATAACTTTATTGTATATTTGGAGGGAATAGCAAATTGTACATGGTAGATTTGCAGTTTCATGTGGACTCATCTTCTTTATTGCACTGTCTTATGGAAATGCTTGTTTTGTTCCCTAAATTGAAAATAAAATATTTTTTTAAAAAGACATATTGGCCACATAGACTGTCTAAATGTAGCTCACAGGGAAACATGGATAGATATCTCTGGGATCTGTCCCATCCTACTCCAAGAGAGACTTTATTCTTGCCTGAACAAGAGCAGAAAAAGGGGCCATAAGGGTAGAAACTCTGTTATCCTCTAAGATGAAATATTGGATCAGAATTATATCTATCTGCCCTATCACTAAATATTGCTGGACTAGGGGCACAATTTTTTTAGGTTCAAAAGCAATAAAGCCACTAGCTTCCCTGGTCAATATTCTCCTTAAAAGAGGAGATCAACCCAATCTTATACCTTATAGGCTTGGTTAAATAAAAGACCATCACAAAAAGTGAACAGCAATTAACCTGTTTGTCCAAACAGATAACAAGTAGAACTCAGAGAAGCTGTACAAATTAGAATATACCAGAGAAATTTACATATGAGTGAATGAGTTCTTGAGATTGAAGAGAGATCAACAAAGAAAGATAGTACCTGATCCACCCAAGAGAAAATTTCCCAAAACCTATAGGGAGACAAGCTAGAAATTAGGAAATTGTTGGGATGCCAAGAGTCTTCAAAACTACAGGAGTCTTACTCTTTCTTCTCTCTGGAGTCAGTACTGAGAGCCTTGAGTAACATGTAGCTTGTCTTGAAGAAGGAGTGGATAGTGCCTCTCCATTCCAAAGCTCCTGTAGTAACACCACCCTTCACAGAGGTATACAGCATCAGGTCATCATTCTTTCTAAAAATTAAGAGAGTCTTATGAGAAATGCTGCCAGCTTGAAATCTGGGTAACTCATACTCTTGGGTTACAGCATCACCCAGAAAATAGTGATACTAAAAATATGTACCTTGAAGCAGTTTTGCACAGTGCAGAAAGACCTGGGTTCAAGTTTTGCCTTTGATGTGACTTTCAGGTCACATAACTAAAAGATGGGGGACTAGACATTTCCTCTGATCCTTATTATCATTCAGTCATTCAATTGTGTCTGACTCTTTGTGAATCCATATGAAGTTTTCTTGGCAAAGATACCAGAGTGGTTTGCCATTTCCTTCTCAAATGGATTAGACAAACAGAGGTCAAGTGACTTACCCAGGGTCACACAGCTAGTAAATGTCTGAGGCTAGATTTCAACTCAGGCCTTCCTAACTCCAGGCCCAGAGCTCCATCCACTAAACAACCTAGCTCCTCCCTTATAGCCTCCCAAACCTCACCAAAATAGAAATTATGTGCAAGAGAAAAAGGCAGTTAGGGGGTGCAGTGGAAAAAATGTGGGACCTAGAGCCAGGAAGATCTGAGTTCAAATCCAGCCTCAGACGTTTACTAACTGTGTGACCCTGGGCAAGCCACTTAACCCCTGTTTGCCTCAGTGTTCTCATCTGTAAAGTGGGGGTCATAAGCATTTATTTCACAGAACTATCGTAAGGATCAAATGAGATAATATTTGTAAGGCATTTAGTACAGTGCCTGGCATATAATAGGCACTTAATAAATGCTTGTTCCTGTTAGGGTGAATGTCTCATGGTCTCATGAGAGCTCTGTTGAGGGAACTTTACCATGTGAGTTCTAGCTTCTATCAGTAGAAGCTGAGGGTCACAACATAGTTGTGTGGCAAAAATAAGGAAGTCTCCCAGGACCTCTCCTTTGCTGACATGCAGCTCCCATGGTTGGTTTGGCTCTCCTCTCAATGGGAGATGAGTCCTGACACGAGCTCCAGCAGACCTGACGATTGTCTATCACAGGGGGATCACGCTTTGAACATGCATCACTAGGGCTATAAAAAACAGCTACCTGCACTCAATAAACGGAGCTTCTGTCACCTTGCTGTCTCCCGCCTCATCCATGTGTCTCCAGGTTACTGAGCACTGAGCTGGTCTCATGCTCACCACTGCAGCGGCCACGACATGTTCCCTTCCCTTTCTAATGTAGGGATTTGTTTTGTTTGAGTATGCATATTTCTTACAAACTTTTTACTTTTCTTTCTATTTTCCCCTATGAAACTGATTGGCGAGACAGCAGATGGGGGAAGGATAGCCCTCTATTTAAAAAAAGAAGAAAGAAAAAAGGGTCATTCATTGAAACATTTTTAATGTACAGAAAGGAACAAAAGGAAGGCCAAGACAAGAACAGCTTTTAAAGTTATGTGGTACATAATTATTTCATATACAATCCTCTTTCCCTGTCATACTTTGCGTATGGAAATGCTCATTTTATTTGACATTTGTCAAGTTGAGATTTTTTTTCTGAAACAGAAAGAAAAGGAAGACTAAGTGTGCTGAAGAAGATAGAAGCCATCTCTCAACAAAATGTTCTCTCACCTGTGCATCTCAATCTGACTAGAAAATATATTCTGTCATAAACACTGACAGTTTGTTTCTTGAATGAGGCTTCAAAAGCCTACTTAGAAGAATAGGCTTGCAGGAATAGAGATCAGATAGAAATCACTCTACAGAATGGAAAAAAAATGGTAGATGGTTGATGTAAGGGACTACAAATCAAATACCTTTGCTGAAATCTGTCCTGGTGTATTGTCTTTTTCTGGGGGGGAGGGCTTTTTATTTAGTATTTTGTTTTTCCGCAATTACATGTAAAAACAATTTTCAATATTTCTTTTTAAAATTGAGTTCCAGATTCTCTCCTTCCCTCCCTACCCTACTCTCATTGAGAAGGCAAGCAATCTGATATAAGTTATACAGGTGTAGTCATGCAAAACATATTTCCATATTAGTCATGTTGTAAAAGAAAACATAGAGCAAAATTAAAAACCCAAGAAAAGTAAAGAAAGTAAAAAAAAGTATTATTTGATCTGTATTTAGACACCATCAGTTCTTTCTCTAGGGATGAATAGCATTTATCATAAGTTTTTCATAGTTGTCTTGGATCATTGTATCACTGACAATAGCTAAGTCATTCACCGTTAGTTGATTATCTTACAATACTGCTATTACTGTGCACAATTTTCTCCTGGCTCTACTAATTTCACTTCACATCAGTTCATGTAAGTCTTTCCAGGTTTTTCTGATAGTATCTAGCTCCTGGTGTATTATCTCGACCATTAGCTTGATAACCTTTCAGAAGGGCCATATGCCAAGTTTGCCTTCACTGCCTTATGAATGAGAGGTGATTCTAGCCACCTGCAGGTCATCCCCAAGAATCTGCTGCAGTGTGTTCCACAATCAGGGGACAGTATTGTTCTGATTAAAATGTACCAATCAAGCAATCAGCAAACATTTTTTTGCCCCTCTATGTACCAGGCACTGTACTAGGTACAGAGTATTCAAAGAAAAATAAAACAGCATCTACCCTCAACGGTCTTGTATTCTATTGGGGAAGATAACATGTACTCATAGAAATATATAAATAGAAAAAAAATACAAGGTAATTAAATGCAAGATAGTTAGAGAGGGAAAGCATTACTAGTTGGGGAGATTAGAAAAAGCTTCATATAGAACGTCACATTTTAACTGAGCTTTGAAGGAAACTTGGGATTCTAGGAGGTAGAAATGAGAAGGAAGTGAAATGCAGTCATAAGGGATAGTCTATGCAAAGGAATAGAGATGACAGATGGAGATATATGTATAGCTAGAGTCAGGAGTTCTAAGGCTGTGACATGAAATGTCACAACCTCTGAACAATCTGATTTGAGGATTTCTCAAAGAATAATGGGGAGATGGATTGTAGGTGTGAGAAGGCAGCAACATCTCACTGATGAGAAGTTGCACAGGAGAACGTTATTGTTGCAGGATGATTGGAAAAGAATGTCGGCCATTCATGTAACAGGTATGATGCATAGCCAATAAATTGCCTGTGTGCTCTGTTAGTATCGATACCATATAAAGAGATCTAAAAGAAAGCCTCAGTGTGTTGGAAAGACTCTTTCTGATGTATTGATGGAAGACATGGGTAAGAGTTACTCAATCAACAAACATGTGTTTAGCACTTACTATGTGCCAGGCCCTGTTCTAGGCACTAGAGATACAAGTACAAAAAAAATATAAAAATCCCTATTCATAAGGAGCTAATATACTAATGGGGGAAAGAGATTAGAACCTGTACTGGTAGAAAGAATAACCACTGGTGATAAGAATGCAAATTCATTAAAGAACATAAGTCACGTGAAAGTGCATTCTAGCCACAAGGTATAGTAAGAGCAAAGGAACAAAAGTGTAAAAGAAAAGGGTGTTTTGTGGGGCTTGGAAGTAGACTATTTTGGCAGAATATTAAAATACAAATAAAGGGATAATATAAGATAAGGTCAGAAAGGTAGGGTATACTAGTCCACTATGATACAATCCCTACCCTCAAGAACCATACAATCAAGAAGGAAGGAGACACAAGTGCAGAAATAAGTTTGATAGAAGTCATAATCTGTTAAGAGGAAATATATATATATATATATATCATATGTGTGTGTATGTAATATATGTGTGATATATCATAACATAGTATATAATAATATGTATGCAATATAACATTCAAAAAGGGAGAGCTCACTTATAATTTGAGGGGAAGGATCAAGGCTTCATGGAATAAGTAGCTTTGAACTGTTATTTGAAGGAAAGGGAAGATTTCAACAATTAGACATAGGGGCACAGAATCCATTCCAGGCTTCAGATACAACTTTGAAAAAAAGGGACCATGAAGGCACGAGGAAAAGAAGTGAGGAGTGGTTGAGTGGTTCAGTTCGGCTAAAAATTAGAATGGTTGGACGTGAATAGTGTAAGGGAAGTATTGAAAGGCCGATTGTATTGAGGAGGGCTTAGAATGCCAGAGTGATATGTTTTATTTTATTTTGATACATAATTAAAAGTAACCTAAAGTTTTGAGAAGGAAGGTGATGTCAGTCTTGTGCACTCCTTGTCAATTCTGTCTTTCTCCTCAGTATTCCTGGGATAATGTGGGAGTGGGGGGGGGGGGGTCTGATATATGTGAGACATGCTCAGATGGCATCTCCATCCCTAGGGAGATGATTGGCCTTTTTGATTACTTCAACAACTCAGCTGATACAATTTCTCCACATGGAGCTTGATTTGACTTGACTTGACTTGATGAAGGAAACCCTGGATTCCCCAAGGTGGTTGTGAGGCAGGTGAGTAGGCATGAGGGATAGCCAATGCAAAGCCATAAAGAAGAGACATAGAGTATCATATATAAGACTTGTACCTAAAGATTCAAGAACTGCCTTCCCCAGATATTAATATGCAAATGTTTCCCCAAGGAGCAAAACATGAAATCTTGAACATGATTATGGATCTCCTCTGTGATCAGAGAGGTAATGGGGTAGCACAAGTGTATTGTTCACCAATCAGGAGATAGCAGAGAGGGGAAGCAAGAATGTGGCATCAAAGCCAAACTTCACCTCTCTGACAGTATGGCAGAAGGTTGTTCAACCTTGTCTTTGACTTCCAGAATTCAGTTACAGCACTGGCATTCTCCTGGGTCCAACTTATGGATACGTAGAATGGGTGAACTGTCCCATCTCTTCCTAGACCTTTAATTTAGCCATGTACCATTCCATTGCACCAGGGACATAAGCTTAGATATATCTCAACAGGCTAGCAGTCTACTCAGTACTCTCTCTATTTCCTGTTCTATTCTGTTCCTCTCTGACAAATCTCTGATTTCCTGTAATGGCCATTACAAGTCACAAAGCTTGAAAGGCTGAAAATCCAACTAACAAAGCCAAAGATTACTTAGTGATGCCTGTGAGAGTACAGCTGGGGCTCATTGAGCTGAATAGGTTTTTGAATCTAAAAGGGTCAAGTGAAACTTAAATGAAGCAAATTGCCATGGTGAAACTAATGACAACCAGGAATCCTTGCCTTCTATCCAGTTCTCTGTACATCATCTACTTGAGGCCTGTTTCTTTCAAATCTGGATCTCGGTTTAACCTAAGCCTGCCTTGAATGAAGTTTGCTGTCGTTGATCCTATATCCTGCATATTTTCTCTTTAACACATTTTTCTTCATACCTACACCTTGATTCAGCCTAAGTATCTCTTAGCTATTATTTGTCTCTTAGCCATTATTTGTTGGAACTCACTGCTACACCTAATGGATAAACCATTTTCCCTTCCCTAGTCTCTGGTCATTTTTAACTCATTGTACTAAGTTTTTGCCTCTGGTCCCTCAGTACTATCAACAGACTCCCCCACCTTCCACATTCCCAACTTTGAAGCTGACTCCAACAATAGAAAGCAGTCAGATTCCTTCCTTGGCAGGTGCAGTTCCCATCCTTGCCAAGGTTTGGAGACGGGTGGCATGGATCAAAGGCTTGTAGTCAGTGTTGCTGCAGAAACTAGTTTCATACATGTATTCTACAGGAAGACAAAGAAGCATTATCAGCAGTAGGCTATACTCTATCTCTAATCTCTCTTCATGCCAAAGATTTTTAAGATGTAGGGTGACTTTAGACTGGAAGGCTCTTTTTCTGGACATTTATGCATAGTAAAGACTGGAGGGTGATGGACAATAGCCTTGCCTATCTTTGCATAACTTTTGTTCTGGTGCAAATGTATATGAGGACTAGGATTCATCCATAGACTAATGAACTTAAAAAAAATTAATCTTAGCCTGGAGGCACTCTTCTACCTTTTATTCAGTAGCCTCCTTAGTTTATGTGGCTTGTGGCTTGTAGCTCCTAGCTATAATTAAAAGAGCTGTCATTCTTTCATTATCATGGAGAGGCTTTTTAGTCACTGCATTCTAGCAGCTGGGTGCTAAAATAATCAGCCAGTCATCCTGAGGTCTCCAGTCAAAGCCTTGAAGATGGTAAAAGGAAGCTCTACCATCCTGTGCCTAGCACCACCAGCAACAAATATGAAGTCAACTGAGTTTATGGAAGGAATGTCCTTGTTCTTTACTTTGAACTTTGGTGAGAGCTTGTGAGCAGAATCCATCCCAAATGTTTATATGGACTATTTGTGCCCAACCTATGGTAGAGAATTCTGAGCTCTATTGGTTTGATCAGTCACAGTCGAACACATTGTAATTTGACTCTAGCATGGTGATGTCATTTTGGTCTTTGAGAACAAAGGACAACAATCAAAAAAAAAGGTTAGGAGAAAAAAAAAGTTAGGAGAAAGGATAGAGAGAGGTGCAAGCATTTCATAAATATGCCTTCTCCCCAAGAAGAAGTTGTGTGTCAAGACATCTAAAGAGATAAGTGTCTCCTTGGTGATGTCAAAAGAGTTATGGAACCAGTATTTTAATAGGGAAAAGTTCCAATTGCTATCAAAAAGCTTTGATTCTGTTATATTATTTTACTCTGACTCAAAGACTCAAATGATCTGTGATCTCATTGATTGGGAAATTCTCTCCATTGATGCAAATTGCAAGCCATCCATGCCTACCCATGGACTGTGACTCTTGTCCACTTTTTCCCCATAAGTTCATCACAGAGTGTCTACCCAATGTGCCTCCCTCATTTTGTCCTGACATTGAAAAGGCACCAGTGAAGCATTCTAGCTGTCTACCTGTTATCCCTCACCCTCAACACATGACAAGCCCATATTCTCTTCTTGTTACATAATTCCTTGGTGACTTTTACTCCTGTTCTTTGTAGTTCTGACACCTTGTGGCTCTTTGTGGCTCACTGTAGCTTCTGACCACAATAAAAAAAATTTCTAAATGAACCACTCTAACAAGTCAATCAATCTGCAAACATAAAATCTGTATGGAATGCCATCAAGTTCATTTCAGGCTCAATTATTTGATATGATTGAGAATTTAGAAACATAATTAGTGAACAAGAGACTGTGCCCAGAATACACTTATAGGCTACTGCTCCAGGCCTGAAAGGGAGAACATCATCATTTTCAATTCCAATTTGTAAATTCAAAGCCCTATAGTGTTGTAAAGGATGTTACAAGGCCATCCAAGATGGTGGAGTAGGAGGAAGCAGTATAGCCCAGCTCCCTCCATAACTATTCCAGTAAAAAATTAAGAAGAGAGCCAGACTGAGTTGTGATTGGGAAATATCAGGAAAAACCAGTGTCATCTTTCCAACCCAAATCACAAATTCAACCCATGGGCAAATGATTGGGTCAGGATAACAGAATAAGCTCTTGGGCTGCAAACCACACTGAGCCAACGGTGGGCGTCACCCAGGGCAGACAGTGGACTCAGCCCAGAAAAAGATATTGCAGATCTTCTAGTCCATTCTTACCTGAAACATGAATTCCCTCTACAATATCCTTAGCAAGTGACCATCAACTTCCACTTGAATACCTCCACTGATAGAGAACTCTTTACTTCATGAAGCAATTTGTTCCAATGTTAGACAGATAAAGTTGTTGGAAAGTCCTTCCTATCAATGGGATGAATTCTCCCATAAACCGAAGTGGATAGCTGAGTAGATTAAAAACCAGAATCCTACAATATGTTGTTTACAAGAAAACACATTTGAAGCAGAGAAATACACACAGAGTAAAGGTAAGGGGCTGGAGCAGAATCTATTATGCTTCAGCTGAAGTTAAAAAAGCAGGGGTAACAATCCTGATCCCAGACAAAGCAAAAGCAAAAAAAGATCTAATTAAAAGAGATAAGGAAGGAAATTACATCTTGTTAAAAGGCACCATAGACAATGAAGCGATATCAATACTAAACAAATATGCACCAAATGGTATAGCATCCAAATTCTTAGAAGAAAAGTTAAGGGAATTATAGGAAAAAAATAGACAGCAAAACCATACTAGTAGAGGACCTCTCCCTTTCAGAAATAGATAAATCTAACCACAAAATAAACAAGAAAGAAGTTAAGGAGATGAATAGAATTTTAGAAAAGTTAGATATGATAGACCTAGAGAAAAATGAATGGAGATAGAAAGGAATATACCTTTTTCTCAGTGATACATTGCACCTTCACAAAAATTGACCATGTTTTAAGGCATAAAAACCTCACAATCAAATGCAGAAAGGCAGAAATATTAAAAGCATCCTTTTCTGATCATGATACAATAAAAATTATGTGTAATAAAAGGCCATAGAAAAATAGATTAAAAATAAATTGGAAACTAAATAAGCTAATCCTAAAGAATAAGTGGGTCAATCAACAAATCATAGAAACAATAAACAATTTCATCAAATGGAATAACAATAATGAGACAACATACCAAAGTTAATAGGATGCAGCTAAAGCAGTTCTTAGGGGAAATTTTATATCTTTAAATGCCTACATGAATAAAATATAGAAATAGCAGATCATTAAATTGGGCATGCAACTAAAAAAAGCTAGAAAAAGAACAAATTAAAAATTCTCAAATAAATGCCCAATTAGAAATTCTGAAAATCAAGGAGAGACTAATAAAGCTAAAAGTAAGAAAGCTATTGAACTAATAAGTAAACCAAGAGCTGGTTTTATGAAAAAAAACAATAAAATAGATAAACTTTTGGTTAATTTGATTTAAAAAAAAGAAAAAAGAAAACCAAATTACCAGTGTCAAAAATGAAAAGGGTGAAATCATCACCAATGAAGAAGAAATTAAAGCAATAATTAAGAGCTATTTTGCCCAACTGTATGTCAATAAATCTGACAATCTAAGTGAAATGGATGAATATTTACAAAAATATAAATTGCCCAGATTGACAGAAGAAGAAATAAAATACTTAAATCACCCAATTTTAGAAAAAAAAAATGAATAAGCCATCAATGAATTCCCTAAGGAAAAATCTCCAGGGTCAGATGGATTTACAAGTGAATTCTACCAAACATTTAAAGAACAACTAATTCTAATACTACATAAACTATTTGGAAAAAATAGTTAAAGAAGGAGTTCTATCAAATTCTTTTTATGACACGAATATGGTGCTGATACCTAAACAAGAAAGAACCAAAACAGAGAAAGAAAATTATAGACCAATTTCCCTAATAAATATTGATGCAAAAATTTTAAATAAAATATTAGCAGAGATTATAGCAGTTTATCATGAGGATAATACATTATGACCAGGTGGGATTTATACCAGGAATGCAAGGCTGGTTCAATATTAGGAAAACTATCAGCATAATTGATCATGTCAGTGACAAAACTAACAGAAATTATATGATTATCTCAATAGATGCAAAAAAACTTTTGGCAAAATACAGCACCCATTCCTATTAAAAACACCAGACAGTATAAGAATAAATGGGGTTTTCCTTAAAATAAGTAGTATCTAAAACCATCAGCAAGCATTATATATAAAGGGGATAACCTAGAAGCTTTCCCAACAAGATCAGGGATGAAACAAGGATGCCTATTATCACCACTATTATTCAATATTGTACTAGAAATGTTAGCTTATTAGAAGAGAAGAAAAAGAAATAAAAGAAATTAGAATGGGCAAGGAGGAAACAAAACTATCCCTCTTTGCAGATGATGTGATGGGATACTTAGAAAATCCTAAAGATTCAACTAAAAAACTACTTGAAATAATTAACTTTAGCAAAGCTGCAGGATATAAAATAAACCCACATAAATCATCAACATTTCTATATATTACCAACAAAGCCCAGCAGTAAGAGATAACAGGAGAAATTCCACTTAAAATAACTGCAGACAATATAAAATATTTGGAAATCTACCTGTCAAGGCAAACCCAGAAACTATATGAATACAATTACAAAACACTTTTCACATAAATAAAGTAAGATCTAAACACTGGAAAAATATCAATTGCTCATGGATAGGCCAAGCTAATATAATAAAAATGATGATTCTACCTAAATTAATTTACTTATTCAGTGTCATACCAATCAACCACTAAAAATTCATTTTATACAACTAGAAAAAATAATAACAAAATTCATCTGGAAGAACAAAAGGTCAAAAACATCAAGGGAATTAATGAAAAAAATGCAAAGGAAGGTAGCCTAGCCATACCAGATCTAAAACTATATTATAAAGTGGCAATCATCAAAACCATTTGGTATTGGCTAAAGAACACAGTGGTGCAGTGAAATAGATTAGGTACACAAGACAAGTAGTAAATGACTATAGTAATCTACTGTTCCATAAACCCAAAGACTCCAGCTTCTGAGATAAGAACTCACTATTTGACAAAAACTGCTGGGAAAAGTAGAAGATAGTATGGCAGAAACTAGGCATAGACCAACATCTCACACAATATACCAAGATAAGGTCAAAATGAGTACATGATTTAGACATAAAGGGTGATACCATAAGCAAATTAGGAGAGCAAAGAATAGTTTACCTGTCAAATCTATGGAGAAGGGAAGAATTTATGACCAAACAAGAGACAGAGAACATTATGAAATGTAAAATGGATACTTTTCATTACATTAAATTAAAAAAAGATTTTACACAAACAAAACCAATGCAACCAAGATTAGAAGGAAAGCAGAAAACTGAGAAACAATTTTTACAGCCAATATTTCTGATAAAGGGCTCATTTCTCAAATATATAGAAAATTGAGTTGAATTTATAAAAATACAAGCCATTCTCCAATTGATAAATGGTCAAAGGATATGAACACGCAGTTTCCAGACAGAGAAATTAAAGCCATCTATAATCATATGAAAAAATGCTCTAAATCACTATTGATTAGAGAAATACACATTAAAACAACTCTGAGGTACCACCTCACACTTATCAGTAATAAAACAGGAAAATGATAAATGTTGGAGATATGAAAAGATTGACTACTAATTCATTGTTCGTAGAGTTGTGAATTGATCCAACCATTCTGGAGAGCAATTTAGAATTATGCCCAAAAGGCTATAAAAATTTGATCAAACAATATCACTACTCGGTCTATATTTCAAAGAAATCATGAAAAAGGGAAAAGGAACCACATGTACAGAAATATTTATAGCAGCTCTTCTTGTGGTGGCAAAGAATTAGAAATTGAGGGGATACCAATCAGTTGGGGAATAGCTGAACAAGCTGTGGCATATGAATCTGATGGAATATTATTGTGCTATAAGAAATGATCAGCAGATGGATTTCAGAAAAATATGGAAAGACTTACATGAATTGATGCTGAGTGAAGTGAGCAGAACCAGAAAACATTGTACACAACAACAGCAACATTTTGCAATGATCAACTATGATAGACTTACCTCTTCTCAGCAATACAATGATTCAAGACAATTCCAAAAGACTCATGATGGAAAATGCTGTCCACATCCAGAGAAAGAACTATGGAATCTGAATGCAGATTGAGGCATACTTTTTTTACTTTGTTTTTTGTTCCTTGTTGTTTTTCTTTTTTGTTGTAATCCTCCTTTCACAACATGACTAATGTGGAAATACGTTTCATATGAATGTGTATGTATGGTCTATGTCAGATTGCTTGCTGTCTTGGGGAGGGGTGAGGGGAGGGAAGGAGGGAGAAAAATTTTGAAACTCAAAATCTTATAAAAAATGAATGTTGAGCTTTCGTCTCGTGTCTTTGCTAGTGGGGCCATGGGTCACCAGCAGCTCTACCGGAGCCACCCTCGAAAATTCAGCCAGGAGTCTCGGTCGTGCCGCGTCTGTTTGAACCGGCATGGCCTCATCCGCAAGTATGGCCTGAACATGTGCCGCCAGTGCTTCCAGCAGTGTGCCAAGGACATAGGCTTCATCAAGTTGGACTAAGTTATATTTATGGATCTCGCTTCAGTGATTATACTGACCATCAGTGACTACCATTTTACTGGATCCTGGACAACCTAAAGATCACTCGTGTTGTACATGTTATGCCAATTTGCATATGTAATTAAAGGTCATACTCAGATATTAAAAAAAAAGAATGTTGAAAACTACCTTTACATGTAATTAAAAATAATAAAATACTATTAAGTGGGGAAAAAATTAAAAAAAAAGAAAGTCCTTTCTATCTAGTCCAATGCCCTGATTTTACAGATGAGACTCAGAAAGATAATGAATTTACCCAAGGTCACACAGGTAGTAAACATTAGAAACAAGATCTGAAACCTGGAACTCTTACTCCAAAGCCAATATTCTTTCTACTATACCCTTTCCTTTCCTGAGTCATCTCTCATGAATCATGTGAATTCTCACATGAATACCTCATTTAAAGAAGGTGAAAAATGGACTTGTCTGGAGGCTCCATGGAGCTTATGTGGGGCCTGACAGAGTAGGGACAATCCCAAAAGACTCAAGATGGAATATGCTATCCACACCCAGAGATAGAACTACGGAGTTTGAATGCAGATCGAAGCATACTATTTTCACTTTTTTTTTCCTTTCTCATGGTTTTTCCCTTTTGTTCTGATTCTTCTTTCATGACATGACTAATGTGGAAATATGTTTAATATGATTGTATGTGTATAGCCTACATCAGATTGCAGGCTATCTTGGGGAGGGGTGAGGAAAGGAAGGGAAGAAAAAAAATTTGGAACTCAAAATCTTACAAAAGTGAACGTTGAAAACTATCTTTACATGTAACTGGAAAAAAAATGCACTATTAAGGGGAAAAAACCAAATAGGGTCACAAGGCAATCCTTTTACTTTTCTCTAACTGACTTCATCACATTCCATATTAGTATTTGTTCTGAACCTTTTCTTCTCTCCTTAAAGCTTCCCACACAACTAGTACCCTTCTGTCTCAGCAGAGGATTTTACCTCATACTTTTTGGAGAAAATAGAGGTTGTTTGCCATGAACTCATTCTTCCTCTTGGATCTGTGCCTAAAAACTCCTAAACATAAAAATCATTCTCTACTTCTTTATTCAGTCTCTGATCAAGTGTTAGCCCTTTTCACCAAGACTGAAGAACATCTCTACTTACTCCCATCTGTTACATTCCAGTTTTTCTCAACCCCCCTAGTCTTCAATTTCTTTCTATCTGCAGGTTCCTTACCTACTACCTATAATATACCCAAGCCTCAGTTATCTTTAAAAAACCCTCACGTAGTCTTACCATTTCCTCAAGCTGTTGTGCTAAATTTCTCCTTACTTTCCCAGATTCCTAGAAAACTCTGTCTTTCCCTCCCAATCATTTATCAGCCCTTTGTAGTCTGTCTTCTGACTGCATCACTCAACTGAAACTACTCACCCCAAAGTTATCCATGATGTCTTAATTTCCAAATCCAATGAACATTTTTAGTCCTCATCTTTTTTAACATCTCTGCAAGCCAAGTCAATAAGCATGTATGAAGTGCCTACTATGTGCCTAGCTGGACAGCTAGGTTGCACAGTGGTTAAAGTGCCAGGCCTGGAGTCAGGAAGACCCGAGTTCAAATCAGCCTCAGACATTTGCTAGCTATGTGACCCTAGGCAAATCTTAACTTAACCAAGGCAAACGTAACCCTGTTTGCCTCAGTTTTCTCATCTGTAAAACGATCTGGAGAAGGAAATGGCAAAGCACTCATGTCTTTACCAAGAAAACCCCAAAATGGGGTCACAATGAGTTGGACACAACTGAAATGACCACACAACAAATATGCCATGACAGGTGCTAAGCAATGGGGATGCCAAGAAAGCTAAAAACGTGGCTGGATTTCTAGATCTCAAAGGCATAGGGGCAGAGATAATAATTGAAGACTTGGGAGCTGATGAGGCTACTGAATGAAAGTATAGAGAAAAAAAGAGAGGATATGGATGATGAACTGGCAAAGAAGAATGTGAAAGGGAGTCAGACATGGTGAAAAAGAACACAGAGAAAGCGCCATCAGGAAAACGCAGAGAAAAGAGTATTAAACAGGAAAGGGAACTCAATAGTGCCAAATGCTGCGGAGCATTCAACATCCTAAAGTCAACATGCCCAACTGAACTCATTATCTTTCCCTCCCAATCCTCTCTTCTTCCAACCTTCCCGATTACTGTTGAGGGCACCACCATACTCGCAGTCACCCAGGCTCACAGCTAGGTATTATCTTCAACTCTTTATCCTCTCTTTCTGCCCATATCCAATCTGTTGCTAAATCTTTTTGATTCTCCCTTCACAACATCTCTCTATCTGTCTCCCTTTCTCCTCTGACTCTTTCACCACTCTGGTGCAGTCAATTATCATGTCACATCTAGACTAATGCAATAGCCTTCTGGTCGGTGTCCCTCACCTCATTTCTCTACCCACCCCAATCCATCCACCCCTCAGCTATCAAGTGATCTTCCTAAAGCTCGGGTCTGATCATGTCACCCCTAAAGTAAAAAAAAAATTCGAATGTTTCCAGGTTCAAATATAAAAGTCTAATATAAAATGTGTCCTTCATCACTTTGTGAGCTCCTTGAGGCAAAGACTTTTTTTTCACTGCCCTCTCCTCTTTCTTACTGTTTTCTCTGGGTTTTCCTGATAGTGCTTTCTCCATGCTCCTCTGCTCCATATCTGACTCCTTTTTCACATTCTCCTTTGCTAATTCATCATCTATAGACACTCTCCTTTCTCTATACTCTCACTGTACACTCATCGGCTCTCAAGTGTTCAATTATTATCTCTACCCCCATGACTTCAAACTCTAAGAATCCAGCCCTATCTCACATCACCAAATCTATGCTGTGGCTCAGTTGTGCCACCTCTGTCAAGGTTCTTCTCTATTTATGTTTGGTCTAATCCCCATCTTTATTATCTTCAATGTAATTTCTGCCTCCTCTATAAGAAAATCTGACATTAGAATCCAAGAGTCCATTAGTGGCTCTAATGTTCTTGATGGAGAGAAGAGTTGGCAAAAAATTTTTGCAATTTTTTTTGTTCATTTTTCTTCTGCTTGTGGTCCTTCTATTGCCTTCACAATGACTTTGTTTATGTAGCCCCACCTTCAGGTAGGAGAGCACTGTAACTCTGAGAAAGTACGGGGAGATGTGACTTCTGATTGGCAGAAAGACGAGAGGTGGGGGTGGAGAGGGAGAGGGAGAAACTGAGCAGAGTGAGGTGAGGCAAAGCAAAAAGAGGCAAGACACAGACTTTGAACGGCGAATGTTGTTGCTCTTGTTCTTGTTTATCCTTCATTCTTGAAGAGGACCAATAACATCATGGGTTGATGTCTTGACTCTCAAGTGAATTGGATTTAAGTGAGGCAGAGCTGCGCAGAGTCATCAATTGCACTCTCTCCTCCAAAGTCATTGGAGTCCAGTGGCAAGACAAAAATCAAGATGCTTGGCGATGGCCCAGGATACAGTGGAAGACCCTGGTCCTTTTAAACTAAAGTCTTTCCCAGGTCTCAGCTTGTCTAAGGCAATGCCCATTCAGTTATTAAGAGCTAGGTAAGATTTGAGACAAAAACTCTGAAGGACTTAGACTGAAAGATGCTATCCATCCCCAGAGAAGGAAGTGATGGTGTCTGAAAGCAGACTGAAGCATACTTTTTTTTTTACTTTATTTTTCTTGAAGTTTTTTCCTGTCTGTGTTGTCTTTAGCAACATAACTATTATGGATATATTTTGCATGGCTACACATGTGTAGCTTACATCAAACTGCTTGGCTTCTTAATGCGGGAGGGGATGTGGGGAGGGAAGAAGAGAGAGAATTTGGGACTCAAAGTTTTAAAAAAAGAATATTAAAATTGTTTTTACGTGTAACTGGGGAAAAATAAAATGCTAAAAAAATTAAAACAAAAAAAGAATTGAGACAAAAGATGGCCTCGTTTGCCATCACAGTAAAAATCCATCTGGGAGGAGAGGACCTCAGAAAACCACCAGAGCCACAGGCATATGGGGGAAAAGCCTGTACTTCAACATACTTCTCATTATAAAGGAGCTTACTCTCACCCCAAGACTGCCAAGAGTGGAATTCTTGGATGAGATAGTTCTTTCGCTGATTGATCTAAGATTTCAACTCATCTTCACAGAGCCCCTAACTCTTGTGCATTCTATTGCCCAAGCTAATTTTTATAACTTTCCTGATAGCTGTCTTACTTCTTTGCTACAATAAATATTTACCCACTATTTGTAATTGTATAATAAGTATGTGATGGGGAGGAGGAGCTAAACCATCTGAGATTGTTAATTATCCTCCAGATTTGAGGCAGAATTACTTCTCCCCCAGAGTGACCAAGAAAGTGGTTTTAATCCTGAACCCCAACAGCATCATACCGCTATGCTTCAAACATCTAATCTATAATGTATAGATGTAATTCCAAGCTTAGCATCCTTCTTGAGAGAAATACCTTGAGAACAAGGAGTGATTGTCCAGTCATGATCATCCTCCTACTCTTCACAAGGGTAGAACTCCAGTCTCTCTAAGACATCGAGTGAGGTGTTCCAACTTATCTAAAATCCCTGTTTCGTGTAGGCCAAGTGAGTGTATGATCCATTTGGTACACTTAGTTGGGTCTGTCACCATGCTTTCTTTAAGGTGATTTTACTCTTCATTGCTACTCTCTGTTCAATGAGATGATATTGTTTATAATCTCTCAATATCCTTTGGTCTACTCATTATGGCAATTGATTTATAGCAGTTAAATGTTCATATGATATTATTTCTTCCATCTCTATCCCAATTTTTGTCAGTGACTTGCATAGATAGGTTGAAGTTGTTTTCATTACACATCTTATCTTTTTCTCTCTTTATCATTTTTTCATGCTTTGAACTAATTTTAATCTTTGCTCTAACCTGTTAGTGGTCTGACTGTACACAATTGATTTAGCAATGACTCCCACATCAGTAATGAGTCATTTCCTGTCAAATAATTTCATTTTGTGATATTATTCAGTATTCACAATGCCCAGCACCTACCAATTCGTCTCTGACCAAAAAAGAGTAATAACCATCCATAAAAATGAGGCTTCTATATAGCCATTTCCCCTCTCCTTCCTTTTTTCCTGATCTAATTTCTTCCAATATATTTCTTATTATCCTCAGCTATACCTACCTTTACATTAAAGTCACCAAGCATCAAAATATATGTTGATTTACTATGAAGGCTTATAAGGAATTCTTTGTTGACATTCTCCCATTAGATTATAAGCTCCTTAAGGGCAAGGACTGACTTTTGCCTCTTCCTGTATCCCTAGCATTTAGCACAGTGCCTGGTACATAGTAAGTACTTAATAAATGTTTATTGGTTGATTGATTGATCAATCAATTTCTTCATCCTCTGAAACAGAGGATGGTACATGCAATTATTTTCAGGGTAGTCTTTTTGAAAATACTTGTCGGGAGTACTTCAATATGAGATGACCAGATTTCCCATGAATTGATGTTTATTGTTGCCTTTGAGGATATGATAAAAACCAATTGTGCCAATTCCTTTTTTAGTTTTTTCCCCAAAGAACTTGTGAACTAGCTTTTCATTTAACAACAACTTCCTTCTTCCTTCTGTTCTCATTTATAGCAAGAATGTCAAGATTGATATGATATCATTCTTAACAGTAGTACATCCACCCAATGATCAGTAGACAAGGATGTTATATTTGGAGTAGCAATTGCCAAATTACAGTTTATAGACAATCTAACAACTAAGCGATATTCTTAGCACCATCGACTCCCTTCCCCACCAGCCTTACTTTGCCATTGTAGAAGTGGAAGAGGGATGCATAGAAAGTGAAGTGAGCAGATTGAGAAGAGTATTATACACAGTACCAGCAATATTATAGGATGAACTCTGGATGACTTAGCTATTCTCAGCAATACAATGATCCAAGACAATCCAAAGGACTTATGATGAAAAATGTTATCCACCTCCACAGAAAGAACTGATGGAGTCTGAAAGCAGATTGAAGCATACTATTTTTCACTTTCTTTATTTTTTGTGGGATTTTCTTTTTGGTCTGTGTCTTTTTTTACAACACGACTAATATTGAAAAACAAAAAAAGGGTAGGACTGAGTACCATTTAGTAATTTTTTTCTTGCCATAGATTATCATGGCTAAAGAGTTCATCACCAATCATGATGACTTTGGATAAAATGATAATTTTTTGCATATTCATGATATGCTTCAGTGATAGCAGTTTTCAAGTTTGACACTAAAATTAAATTAAGGAAGAAATAAATACCAATTTGAAATTCTTATTTTTTTAAAATAATCTCCCCCCTTTGGGGAGATGCTCTATGATACATGAGGTTTTTCATTAGAGGTACAAGAATAGAATGAATATCTAGGGGGTCTGAATTCTCTTCCATGCTGTATTAAACACTTGCCATGAGACTTTAGGTAGAGTACTAAATATCTCTGCCACTCAGTTTTTTCATCTAAAAACCAAAGGTGACTTTTTTTCTTTTAATATCTCACAGTGTATTGAGCTGGGATATATGATCCAATATAAAGTTTGCATGCCCTCAAATTTGTTTTAGAACTTCTTCCATGAAAAAAAATCATATCATGTTTAAAAAAAAAAAAGAATTCATCACCAATTGGCTAGTGTGATGGACTGGTGATGAACCTCTCTCTATCTAGGTCCTCAGCTGAATAACTAAATGTACTCCGATTGTAATACCCTAGCTAGAAAAAATTATTATGGCTTATGGACAAAGTGAGAAATTTATTTTTGTATTCAAATGAAAAAGCAATTAGATTACCATTCAGCAATTCAATTAGATAAACATTTATTAAGTGCCTATTAAGAGTAAGGCATATTGCTAGATGCTGGAGACACAAAGATGAACAACCACAGAGTTCTTTCCCTCAAGAAGCTATTGTTCTAATACACTGGGGTTAGAACATTTGCACAGATAAGGATAATACAAGATACAAAGAAAAAAAATTGTATTCAAATATAAACTCTGTGAGAGCAGGGACTGTCTTTACTTTTGCTTTTGTACCCCAACTCACTTAACACATTGCTTGTCACATACTAAACATGAAATAAATTTTTTTAATATTCATTCATTTGTTTATATGGAAAACTCCAGGAAAATTTGAGAAAAGGAAGGCTACTTTCAACTGAGTGGATTAGGAGAAGGCTTCATGAAGAAGGTAGTGTTTGAACTCTTTGAGAGAAGAGAAGGGTTTCAACAGGAAAAATGAAGAAAGAATGGAATCTCATTCTAACACCAAGAACCGCTACGAGGCCCAAAGGGGTAGAGTCAAAGGGGCCTCTTTGCTCTGCACCTACTTGTGCAATCCAATCCAGGTTCAGTCCTGGGACAGCCTAGACTCTAAATGAAAGGAGTTGAGCAACCTTTTCTCACACTCTTTAGTTCATTAAGGACCTATCCCAGCACCACAGAATTATACATAGCTTAGATTTGAGTTCATGTTTAGGATTTCCCCAAGGAGAGGGTAGAAAGGTAGTTGATATACGATGTAAATTAAGATATTTATTTCCTACACACAAAAGAAACATTCAGTAACATAAACACTCCATAGCATGTATTGACAAGATTTAAATAATCAGTAACTTTTAACTATTACAATCTGCCTGGAATTTTAGTCACAAGCCTTGGAACGTAAGACAATGTATGTGGCTACAAAATAGGAATTCCACATTTCACTCCAGCTCTATGTTGTCCATATGATTCCCATTGCATATCTTCTGCCAATCCAATCCATGGCTTAGGCCCATTCTCCTTGGGGCGGTCTTTCTCTCTGATAAAGAAACTCCCCTTGCTACTAGTCATTTCCTGATGGACTGATGGACTCAGGACCTCTAGACTTCAGATGATCACCTATAAGCCTGAGCACATTTATCTCCAGAATGACCTTGGGTCCTTTCCTTCTTGTTGTTTTTGTTTGTCCTTCGTTCTTCAAGAAGATCATGTTATCAGGAGGGTGCTGTCATAACTTGCAAGTGAATTGGATTTAAGTGAGGCAGGGATGTGCAGAATCACCAGCCTCATTCTCTCCTCTAGAGTCGTCTGGATCCAGTGGCAAGACATAGATCAGGATGACTGGACATGGTCCTGGATGCAGTGGGAGACCTTGGCTTTTTTAAGCCAAGTCTCCGTTTGTCTGAGGTAATGCCCAGTCAGTGATTAAGGTTAGGTAAGAAATGAGGCAAAGAATGGCCTTTTTTACCTAGTTAAAAAAAATCAATCTAGGAGGGGAAAACCCTCAGGATTTCTGGCCAAAACAGAAACAATTGCTATTTACTCTCATTCTGAACCATCAGAGCCCAAACAAAGCCCAAATGAGGCTTTGACTGGGACCTATCATTGGCCAATTATGAGAACCAAAGTGCTTTCAAGTCAAAGCACTCTGGGAAAGGAAATACAAAGAGGAAAAGGCAGCCTAGCTTAAGCTTGCCTGGTTGAGTACCCCTGATCTCATAGCTGTCACTATGAAGGAGGTGGGGCAAAAGAGCATCTCTCATCCCCTAACCCCTGAACAGGAAGTCTAGTGAAAGATAGAACTACTTGTCACCACAGGAGAGTCAAAGGAAGAGAATCACTCCCTTTTTAAAGATCTGCTCGGTCATCAGCTCTTCTAGCTTGGTGGTCAATAAGAGGATGCTTCATCATCTCAAGGTGCAAGAGTGCTCAGCACATTTGGCCGGTGGAAAACAGCCAAGGAGTTCTTCATCCTGAGAGCACCCAAGTGCTGAGCTAGCACATGTTTCTGGAGTCAGGAAGGACAACTGTGCAAGTGCCCTGTTCAAGCCCCAATTATGTTGTCATGGGGGGATGACCTATGTGAATACACAGAGATGGGAAAGAGCAGAGCGAAATCAGTGCAATAGAAACTGGTTCAGTTTGGCTGTAACATACAGGACAGAAAGGGCAAGAACATGAAGTGTAGGAAAAATAAGTTGGAGCCAGAATGTGTAGGACTTTGATTAGAAGATTATGGAGTTTGTATTTTATTCTATAGGCAGCAGGGAAACATTGAGAGTTTTCCAGCAGGGAAATGGCATGGTCAGATTAATCTGGAAGCCATTATATGCATGTGTGTATGTATGTTTATGTATATACTTGTATATACACATATACACACACATACATATGTGTGTGTTCTCTGTCCTTGAACTTCTCATTATTCTCTTTTCTCTCTCTTTTAGTCACTTTATGACTCTTTTCTCTTTCTTTTAGTCATTTTATGACCCTTTTCTCTTTTAGTCATTTTCCGTGATTTTTAACTCTATTTTCCCACAGTTGGGAGTGATCTCCCCAAACTGTTGTGTCACTTTGGATTTACTTCATGTAGATTTTGTATTTCATTCACTCTGTACGTGTTGTTTCCTGCCAATACTATAAACTCCTTCCATTTTTATTTCTATCTATCTCTAGAACCTAGTACTGGGCCTGGCTCATAGTAGGTGCCAAGGGAACTAAGAAATCAAGTGATTCACTCATGGTTACAGTATGGGAATAAGCATTTATTAAGTACCTACCAAGTGCAGGCACTGTACTAAGTGGTTTACAAATATCATTTCATTTGATATGAAGTATGTGTCAAAAGAAGACTTGCACCTAGGTTTTCTTTTTTATAACACAACCACAATACTCTGCTACTACTCTGTTCAAAATATGTACAAAGTAAATATATGCACAGTCTATATTTCCTGCTCAGTCACATAAATGTGTTAAACTAAAATGTACAGATGTACCTTACTTTATGTAGAAAGTCAGTTCCAGAAAAATTTGGGGGGAAATAAATATGGATAAATAGGATCAAACTTCAAATCAGTAGAACTTCCCATTCCCTAGACTCCTTAGGCAATGCAAATGATCACTTCCGTCTTTCATCCCTTTGGTCAATTCAGGTTTATGTACATGGAGAGACATGGTGTCTTGTAAATAACACTGAGCTGGGGACTAGGGGCATCGGATCTAATCCTTACTCAGACATGGCATGACTTTGAAAGGGTCTTTTTTTTCCTTATCTTTTTTTTTGGGGGGGGGGGCTAGGCAATTAGGATTGAGTGACTTGCCCAGGGTCACACAGCTAGTAAATGTCAAGTATCTGAAGATGGATTTGAGCTCAGGTCCTCCTGACTCCAGGGCCAGTGCTTTATTTATCCACTGTGCCACCTAGCTGCCCCCATGGCTTTGCTTTGAGCAAGCCCATTGATGTGTCTGGGTCGTACTGTCCTCAGTAAAGGGAAGTGGTAGACCTAGATGGTCACAAAGGCCCCTTCTAACTGTAACATTTAATGATTTCCCTGGCACCTAGCTCAGAGACATAGGTACAATAGGCCTTTGATAGATGCTGATTGATTGAGTGACACTTTAATTCTGGCACTTAGAACAGTGACTGGCACATAGTAGGCACTTAATGAATGTTTATTGATTGGTTGATTGATTCTGAGAGGCCTCTTCCAGCTCTGACACAACAGTCCCACCAGTCTTTATGGCATATTATATGCCCCCCAGTGTACTGGGGAATGAACACTAGAATTAAGTCAAAAGACTTGTGTGAACTTAGAATAGTCATTTCCCCTCTGAATTTCAGTTTTAGACTCTGAAAAATGAAGTTGTTGGATTAGATAATGTCTAAGCCCCTCCCACTTCAAGCACTGGATCCTAGATGGTTACATGCTGAATACTCATCCACCCAAGAAGAAAGTACCTTAGTTCTGGTTGTTTCCAAGGTGACAATAAAAAATGCCCATCATGCTGGGGAGCAGAAGCCTAGAGAACTTCTCTAAGATATAACAAGGCAGTTTCTCTGGGCCACTGCTCCAGGTAGAGTCAAACAGTTTGACTGGCTCAAAAAAGCAGTTAGATCCAGGTCTAACAGACTCCATCGGAGGAAGAGAAGGCAGAGCTGAGTCACAAAAGTCAAGGGTGAACCTGCTCTTTGTGAAAGAGGAAAGTGAACGCTGAATCATGGTGACTCCAAATTCCCAGGACTATTTTGCTTCAATCCTATCTGATGTCCTTTCAAATTCCTGGAGGCCAGGTAAGAGAGTAGAAAGGAGGCCTGAGTTTTTTTCATTTACTCAGGCAAAGACATCGTTCCAATCCTCAGTTTCCTCATCTGTAAAATAAGGATAATAATACTTTTCACTATCTACCTCTCAGAGCCATTTTGAAGACCAAATTAAATATTGTATTTATAAAGGACTACATGAAGTGTGAGTTCTTATTACAATAAATACAGATTTTTGACTCCACTGCTCAGCAAAGTACTGGGTATCCTGGGGAATATAAAAGAATTAAGACACAAATTCATCTGGGTTTATGTGCACGGAGATGCAGGAGGGCCTGACAAAGCCCATCTAAAGTGGACATCAATTTAGGTACTACAGGAATAAAGGGCAAAGGTCACCAGGTTCATCTTCCCCCTTCAGTGTTATTAATGGCAGCCCCCATGGTAGTTGGTAAGGTCCCAGTGCTACAGGTCAGAGGCAGGCTGGGAATTGAAAGCCATCTAATCAAACCAACCTAAATATCTAGTGGACTTGAGAGAGTTCCTGTTGATGGGGACAGTTAAAGAGAAAGTCTTCAACTAAAGCAAAGGTTCTTAACCCTTTTTGTCCTAGACACCTTTGGCAGTGATTCTTATGGACCCCTTCTCAGAATTATATTTACAAATACATAATGTATATGTATATGCATATGTATATATATGATTAGAAAATAAATCAATCATATTGAAATATAGTTCTCAAAAAAAATTTTTTAAGTTTATATACCTCAGGTTAAGACCTCCTGACCCAAAGGACTCTTTTCTGTGCTGACTGGGTAGGTATAGCTATAAGCCAACTAGCAAGAGAACTAAAATAACATTAGGCACAGGCAATCTCTCAAAAGAGCAATAACATTGCTTTTAAGTAAAAACCCCAAGCAGCTAAAGAAGTAGCAGTTTAGCAGGGAAGAAGAATGGAAATAAACTCTGCTGTTGTAGCTTGATGGAGAAGCAACCAAGTGGGAGAAGCATCTCGGCGGCAATAGAGAACAGTATCCCTGCTGAGGAAGCAGCAAAAGTCCATTTGGGATGTAAAATTGAGCAGCGGTAAGGCCTAGCCAACAGCAGTAAAGCCCAGCAGGTTGCTAGGGAATTAAGCCCATGGAGCCATGAGAGGTGTTCTTGATGGGAGAGAGTGTGAGTTGTCTGGGAAAAGTTCCTGACAATGTAGAAATCTAGGGGAGATGCCACTACTTGGCATAGAGGCATAGAAACCACTCTGTTCTCACTCTTCCAGAGCAAGGTCAGTTATATCTTCTTCTTAGGATTCTAGGGGTACCCCTGAGGACCCAGGAGTTTCTTTCTCTGATGCTATCGGCTTGATTGGCCACCATTTTGGTGTGTTTTATTCCACTATCAAGTGCCGCAATTTATTCCTCAGTTCCACTTAACAAAATAATATCAAACAGCTTTCACAAAAGGATATTTATTTTTAAGTTACAGCAAGAACAGGAATACAAACAACCCCATCCCCAACACCTGAAGGGTACAATCTCCCCATACCACCTTGGTCCCTGGGGAAAGTGGGTTCGGACTTAGCATGGTTTCTACGTAGCATTTGCCACACCAAGTTCACTTACAAATGTAGCCTGGCAGATGAATAGGTAAGTCTGCCTCTCTGTTACTGGCCGGCTAAGTACTAAAGGTCATTCTTTGGCCTCTGCGCTGGACTGACTGGTCCCCAAACCTTGCTCCTGGATCTCATGATAGTTTATTCTCCTGACTTTTTGAAGTTCACGGGTCATAACCATCTCTAATCTCCTCACCTAAAAGGAATCAATCAATCAATAAACATTTATTAAGTACCTACTATGTACCAGATACTGTGCTAAATGATGGGGATGCGAAAAGAGGCAAAAGAAAGTCCCTGCCCTCATTGAGCTTACGGTCTAATGGAAGAGACAACGTGCAAACAAATACATACAAAGCAAGCTATACACAGGTTAAATGGGAAATACTTAACAGAGGGAAGGCATTAGGATTAAGAGGAGCTGGGAAAGGATTTTTGTAGAAAATGGGATTTTAGTTGGGACTTGAAGGAAGCTGGGGAAGTCAGTAGAAGGAACAGGAAGAATAGAAATAAAGGGAGAAAAAATAGAGGACCATATTCATGAGGCACATAAAGCCTTAGGTTTGGAGGGCTTGCCTCCTCTCTCCTTCAATGGACATACAATCAGGCAATAAAAAGAAGATGGGGGGCAGTTAGGTGGCACAATGGGTAGAGTGACAGGCATGAAGTCAGGAAGACTCATCTTCCTGAGTTCAAATCCAGCCTCAGCCATTTACTAGCTGTGTGATCCTGGGCAAGTCATTTAATGCCGTTTGCCTCAGTTTCCTCATTTGTAACATGAGCTAGAGAAGGAAATGCCAAACCACTCCAGTATCTTTGCCAAGAAAACCCTAAATGGGTTCATGAAAAGTTGGACATTATTGAAAAAATGAAACAACAAAAAAATAAAAAGACCAACCAAGAGATTAACCTTGACTGACCAGTACCTTTTAAATGCACCCTAGCTTCATCTGCATCAAAGCAAATCAGAGAAGTTCCTCTTTACCATGTAGTTAATGAACCATAATCAGTTAGCAAATGTCTGCATATACTCCAAAATGCATGTGACAACTGCATCAGCTAAACACTCTGCACTTAAGGATAGAGCTCATTGGTGAGTTCTCTGTTATAGGGGAGATTCTGTTTCATTCAGTGACTTCTGTTTTGAATTCCTATATTGTCTGGCTTGATTTGCCTTAAAAGGATTTGTCAGTGACTCAGATCTTTTTGGTCTCTCTAAATCCAGGTGATCCTACATGCTCACACCAGACTAATCTTCCTTAAATGTCATTTCATCATGGTGCTCCTTTGCTCAAAATCTTCCCATGATTCCCTGTTTCCTACAGCACCTAGTTTTTACTGAAATGCAAATAGACAAACATCCCAACAACTAATCTGAATATAGCTGAAAAGGTACCTTGGGCTACATGTACCATGTGTTTCTTGCCATCCTAAACATTTTTATGCAAGAGAAGTCAGCTTATGATGCCAGATTTTTAAGGGCCTCGAAAACCAGACAGAGGAGTTTAAGAGAGAGCAAAGGAGCACCATGATGAAAATGGCATTTAAGGAAGATTAGTCGGGTGGGGTCATATAGTATCACCTGGAATAGGGAGGCAAAGGAAGTGTTAAGGCTCTGAGTTGGTGTGGTTATGGTTGGAATGGGGAAGGCAGGGATAAAAAATTTCGAAGGCAAAATCAATTGTTGGCACAGGGGATGAAGGACAGAGAGAGAGGAGGCATAGATGACTAGTCTAAGCTTTAGATTATAAAGTTTAGTACCTTGGCAGTACTATTCACAGAGACAGGGAAATTAAAGTGGGAGTTGGTTTGGTGAGAAAGATCATGAGCTCATTTTAAGACATATAGAGTCTTAAAATGATCATAGTGGGAGTACTATATGTACAGAAGAAAAAGGACTAATAATGCTCAGGAGGAAATCAGGTCTAGAGACGGGACTTGGGAATTATTTTCAGAGAAATAATACTGAAAGCCGTGAAAATGGGATCATAGGACCATAGATGAGACCAAAGATTTAAAATGATAAGGGAAGTTTTCTAAACCCACCCCTTCATTTTACAGATGGGGAAACTGCCATCCAGAGAGATAAGTGACTTGTCCAAGGTCACACAGCTAATAAATGGCAGATCAGGATTTGAACCTAGGTCTTCTGACTCAAAAGCCATCCAAGGGAGAGAGTAAAGGGACAGAAAAACAGACCTTAAAGAAGTTCACATCAAGGGGTGGGAGAAGGAAGTGAAATCGTAGAATGACATTTTTTAAATAGTTGTTATAGAAACCAAGGGAGAGGAATTTTAGGAAAGGAGTTAGTCAACAGTGTCAAAGCAAGGTCAATGATACTGAAAACAGGATAAGCTGTCATTGGTGAGCTCTGAGAGCAGTTTCAAAGGCCTGGTGAGGATGGAACCCTGTTCAGAGTCAAGAATGTAATGCATGGAAAGGAAATAGAGGCAGAAGCTGTCAGTTACTCATTCCAAAAACTTGACTATGAAGGGAGGGAGGGGCAACAGTAGAGTAATGGCTAAGATGGTTAGAAGGGTCAAGTGATATTTTTTTCAGAGTAGGGAAACTATGTTTGAAGAATGAGGGGAAGAAGTCAAAGGAGACAGATCAAAGATATTGAAGACAGAAGGTCAGATGTTAAGAGGAGAGGGACCTCAAAGGCCATCTAGTTCAAGCTCTTCATTTTACAGGTAAGGAAACTGAGACCCAGAGAGCTTAATTGAATTGCCTAAGGTCACACAGGTAACAAATGTCATTGTATCTAGATCTTCTGCCTCCAAAGCCTGTGTTCTCTTTCCACCATACACACGTAATTTCCCTCACTTCAGAACGGATGGAATATAGGACCCTAACAGAGGGATTAACATTAAAAAATCTGAGAGATCTTTTTTCTCTGAAACAGAAAAGGATGGACTGAGAGGCAGCAATGTTAGAATGCAGATAAATGTGGGGACCCTACTTGATCATTTAAATTTCAACTTTGAAAGGTAGAGTATGGGGCCGTCTGCTGAGATTCTGATGCCATTGACAAGGCTAGGGCAGAAGGAGGGAGAAAGAGGGTTTGATTATTCACTTAAGGAAAGAGAAAAACATCTTGGACAGTATGATGAGGAGCATAGTAGGAAGTCAAGAAGAACTACATGAAAGAAATGATAATAGGTATCAAGCATGACTTTTTAGAGAACTAGATTCAGGCAGCCTTCCATTTTTCCACGGCTTTGGAGTTAGGGTAGAGAAATTACATTTATTAAGCACCTACTGTGTGCTGGACACTGTGCTAACCACTGGGGATGCAAAAAAAAAAAAAGGCAAAAGTCAGGCCCTGCCCTCAAGGAACTTACAATCTAACGGGATAGAAAAAGGCAAAATTTAATGAATTTGAATCCCCTAGAAGACCTAAGTTTACATCTTGCCTTTGTCTGCCACTTACTGGCTGCATAACCTTCAAGAAATCACTTAATGTCTCTGGTCTCCCTATTTCTTTATCTCTAAAATGAAGGAATTAAATTAGATCTCTAAGATCTTTTCTGGTTCTAACATTCTGTGATTCAACTCAATTTAATTTTTTTAATGGTAACTATAAGCAGGGGAGGGAAGGAAGGGGAGAAGAAGGTGAGATTAATAGCGGTAATAGAATGTCAAAACTAGAATTAGTTGATGGCCCTACAGCATCATCTATAATCTCTAATTCAGTTATGCAGTGCCCTCTGCTGGTGTTTAGAGCACACTACATCCTAAGGTGAACTAGCCGAGGTTCACTCAATTTGCTAAGGGAAAGAGAATGTTATAGAAAGGGCCCTCCCTAAACATTAATGTGAAGTAGGCAGAGTTTGTTTGGGGGTGGGGGGAGCTTTCCAAATCCTTGTTCTCACCTTCAGCGCCAACATTCTCCTCTTTCCTTCCTTCTCCCTATCAGAAACTTGTTTTCAAAACCCTCAGGCCCACTAAGATATAAATGGCTGATAGGTCAAAACTTGATCCATATCTCAAGGAATTTGTGTATTTTAATAAGGATCAGAGACTCAGTCCCCTAACACTGGGATTCCAACCATCTACAAGATGGTGAGGTGTGATTTTTTTTTTCCAGTTTTGAGCCCTATCCAGTGTTCTTAGTTAACTAGGTATCAGTATGGATAGTAAGCCAAAAAAGAAATCTTTTATATCTCCAGTGTTTAGCATGGTGCATGGCACATAGTAGGCACTTTAAAATGTTTATTGACTAACTTATTGAAATCTACCCCTATGTAGCTGTGTTACCTTGAACAAATCACTTGACCATTCTGAGTCTCAGTATCCTCCCATATAAAATTATGGGTTTAACTGTCATTTCATTCCAGGTGAAGTCATTTGCTCAGGGTCAAACTCTTTTTTTTTTAACAAAATTATTTAATAAAATTTATAAACATGCATTTTCAAGGGTTTAATTCTTGTCAACATGGATCACAGTTGTCTTCCATACCCACACTGTACAAAATTTAAAGGGTCAAACTCTTAATAAAAGAGAGAGGCCATATTTAAAATGACATCTCCCTGATTCCATTCTATCCTCTATATTTGAATACACTGCTATGTTTTGTTTTGTTTTTATTTCACTAAGAATTGTGATTCAGGAACACATTAAATAAAGAAGCCCCAAATCCCTGAAATGAAATTCGCCAAAGTTCTAAATTGGGAGACAACATCTTTATGTTCATTGATCTCTATCAATGTGGGCAGAGCTTAGAAATGTGATAGTCAATGAAAAAGGAAATTCAGCATGTACTCCTACCTGGAAAACAGATAGAAATCCTTACATCCCTTCCCAACCTATGGAACTTTTCTCCATGCTTTCCCATAAATCCTCCCCAAGAGCATCTACCCAACCATCCAAAGGCCATCCTGTCATCCTTCTGCTATACCAAATCGCCAAAGCAACACTCAAGCTATCCTTCTGTTGTCTCATTCTCGCTACACAACACGCCCACCTCCTCTGTTAGTGCTGTTCTCTGTGATGTCTTTTATGCTACACGACGAGGGAATAAAACAATGATCAACTTAGAAAATTTCAAACTATGTTCTCTGGGGGAAAATGACCAGAAATTCAGCACAGAAGAAATATTTGTACGATAGAACCATGGTAGATGTGATGACTCAATCAACAAGCACTTATTAAACACCTATCATATGCTAGGCATGTTAAAATTAAAACAAAGGTAAAATTAATTAGGAAGTACATACCCCAAAGAATTCAGGTTTTATAAGTGTACACATAGAAATAAATACAAAATAGTTAAAATTAAAATACACAGTAATTTTGATTTTTTTTTATTTTCAACATTCATTTTTATAGATTTTGAGTTCTAAATTTTTCCCTCTCCTTCCCCTTCCCTTTCCCCAAGATGGCATGCAATCTGATGTAGGCTATACATATACAATCATATTAAACAGCAAAGTAATTTTGAGAGGGGAGGCACTAGCTGAGGGATTAGGAATGGTCTCATACAGGAAGCAAAGCTTATGGTGAGCCCTGATGGAAGCCAGTGATCCTACAGGGCAGAGGCAAAAGTGAGAACAATCCAAGCCTAAGAGATAGCCTGTAAAGACACATTGACAGGGAATGGAAAATCATATATATGGAACAGCAAGTGGGGTAACTTGGCTGAAACAAAGCCTGAAAAGTAGGCTAGATTAAGCCACATTGCATTGCTGTCCAATTGTTTCAGTCACGTCCAACTCTGTGCTGCCCCATTTGGGGTTTTCTTGGCAAAGATACCAGAGTGGTTTGCCATTTCTTTCCGCAGCTCATTTTACAGATGAGGAAACTGAGGTAAACAGGGTTAAGTGACTTGCCCAGGGTCACACAGTTACTACGTATCCGAGGCCACATTTGAACTCAGGAAGATGAGTCTTCCCTGACTTCAGGCCTGGTGCTCTATCCACTGCAACACCCAGCTGCCCTAAGCCACATTGTAAAGGGTTTTAAAAGCTAAAGACAGGAGTTTGTGTATTGTGCTATAGTTCAAAAATTGCAGCCCAGAGATCTCTGAGGTTGCCTGAGACCCCTTCATGGGGACTGTGAGATCATTTCTAACTTGGTAAATGTCTGTAGATATAACCCATGTATACAAAAGCTTTTGGGGATCCTCAATAATTCTTAAGAGTGTGAAGGAGTCTTGAGAATAAAAGGTTTGAGAAATACCATGTAGACAATAGGAAACCGATGGAGGATTCTGGATAGGGGACTGACATGATCAGGCATATGCTGTACAGATGTCGCATTGGTGTCTTAATTCACAATAGAAAGAGAGGCAGAGACAGAGAATTCATGACACACGTCACTTTCCTCCCTAGAAAAGTAAAAAATTGACCTAGGTAATTTTTAAAGTACATTCCAACTCTAAGATTCTCTAGTCTGACATTCTATGTTCTAAGGTCTCTTTAGCTCTGACTATGGTTCTATTTTAGGATTCTTTGATTCTGTAACTGGGCATCTCAAACCCAGAGAAACAATAAACAATTACAGGAAATGTAGGGGATAAAAGAGATATGGCTTAAAAGCCAGATGAATGGATTTTAGCATAGAAATTTTGAGCAAGGGCTTAATTAGGGAGAATGATTGTCCTCTATAATTGCATGTAATTAAACCATTTAACACTGAGCCTCTTTCAAAAATATGGCAGCACCCTGGCCAAAGGTAAAAGAATTAAATGGGGTGGAGAGGGAGATGGAAACTGAAAGAAGGTGAAACTGACTATACTCTCAGTAATTTACAGACCAAGGTTTGAATTCTAGTTCCAATATTGGAAATGTTTTGTTATCATGAGGAAGTCACTTCATCTCCCTCGCTCTCAGTTTTCTATATGTAGAGTGGCAGTAATCATGATGACAACAACAATTTCCTGACAGGTTGTTCTAAGAAATAGCTTTGTAAATTTTCCGTACTTATACAAATGTGAGTTATTGTTATTTATGAAAGTACAGAAAAGAGAGGAATCAATGTGATATGAAATAGGAAGATTTCATAGAAGAGGTGGTATGTGAGCCTGAGTCACATAATCATTTGGCATCATGCTCTCCCTGCATTCACAGGGCCCCATGAAGAGCTCTCTGCAAAATAAAACAAAATAAATTCGGGGAGGGGGAGGAATAATAGCTACTCAGTGATACTAATCTTAAATATATTATGTAGCCTCTTTAACCCTTCATTTTCAAGTTTGTAAAACACAAGCCATATTCCCTATGCTTCCAAATCTCACAGAGAAATTACCATGATCATGCCACGCATATATATGTGTGTGTATGTATATGTATATGTATATGTACATGTACATACATATGTGCATATGTGTATATATGCAGGTAGGTAGGTAGGTATTTAGGTAGATTTCATGGCCAATGCCCATCACCTGGTTAAGCTCCATCCGTTCACCCTTGTCCTTGACTACTTGGCCGCTTTAAAAGATTTCATCAGAGTAGCTAGTCTCTCCACTGACACGGATAGCTAATAGCTAGCGTATCTACAGCACTTAAAGTTTTCAAAACACTTGCCATACATTATTATCTAGTTTGGTACTCATAATAACCCTGTGAGGTAGGTGCTATTACTACCCAGTTTTATAGATGGGAAAACTGAGGTAGAAAGCGGCTAAGTGACTCAGTGCCCAAGTTCACATAGCTACTAAGCATATGAGACTGGATTTGAATTCTCTAGAAGCTTCAGTGAAAACCTCTAAATCTTAGTGAAATGGTTGTCCTAAATTCCTGTGGCCCAAAAAAATAAAATAAAATAAAATTCACCATCTAGTGGTAATCTTTTCAGAACTTAATTATGCTGCTATTCAGCAGACAGACAGGAAGTCATAGTCAGGCCTGTTGAATGAAGCTTTTCCAGTCTGGAAGTATCTACCTGAGCTTGTGCTCCTAACTCATCATAGGTTCCCAAAGTGGGTGATACTGCTCCCTAGGGCGGCTAGAACAATCCAGGGGGCAGTAGTAGCCTTGAGTACAATTGGGGGGCATTGACTAAAAATAAGGGGGCAGTGGAAGAATAAGGAAACAAAAGAAGAAAATTTTGAAAAACCATTCGTGCACGTTTCATCTGTTGTGTAAAAGAGTTAAAGTCATAGTGATTACATTATTTTCCAAATAAATGCAAAAAATGCAATTTATAACAAATCAGTAGTCAAGTCTGCTGACAGGTCTTAACAAGCAAGTGTTGGCAGACGATCATGTGTCACATTGTTGAGAAGACCAGCATGTATCAGCAGAAATATGTGTGTGTAATGATTTATTTACAATATGATACTATATATCACATGATGTAATATTGCATCATCAAAATTTCAATGCAGGAAAAAACCCATAAATTTACAATAAATTATTAAATTTAAAATGTGTCATTTTAAAAAATTATTTTTTGAAATGATGCAAATTTAAAAAAAACATTAATGGGTTAAAGAAAGTAGATTTCCAGGGAGGTGCTGAGTAATTTTTTTTAAAGGGGAGTGGTAGGTAAAATAATTTTGGGACCCTCTCTCTGCTCTATACCCTTTAAGACATAGGATCACCTTCGTATCATGATAAGGCATCAGAAAATTAGTTTAGTAGAGGTCTGTGACAGATCTTTTGCTTATTTGTTTGATGGCTGCTCTCTTCTGTATCATCTGTAGCACATCAAAATGGTAAGATCTGGCAACTAATTAATCATGCTTATGTTTATTCCTTTGTTACCAAGGCTAATGATTGCCATGAGTTTGGATTATTTTTATGTTCTTTTAACCTCCAAAGAGCCCCTAATTAAGATAATAACAAAAACATCAATGCAAGCACTCAAAGTGGTATGCAAATTAATGGGAGAAAATACAATGATTAAAATTATTAACATACAATAATAAACCTTACAACTCTTTACATCTTTAGGGATCTTTGAACATAAGATGTGGACTCCATTAGCTGAAATTGTTTTATATAATTTAACTTTGAGTTCACAAGATTTTGATACATATTATTTATTTCTTCATCATGAAACTACACTTTTTATCACATTGGATATTAAGCATCACTTTGACGAACAGTCCATTTTCCAAATCTAGCCCTGATTATAGTCCATTGGTTTTCAAAGAAATTTAAATCAAATCAGTTTCCAGGCCACTGAAGCATGTTTATCTCCATTCATTGAATAAATTTCTTAACTTTCTCTGACATGCAGCACGGTACAAAACCAGATTATAGCATTCCATCTCCACTTGGGAATTTCTGTTATTCCAAAACTATTCTGCTTCTCAGTATATCAATATATTTGTCAGTTTATCAGTCCCTAGAAGAGGACAAGACTTGTAGGCCTAAAAAAATAAAAATTAAAAAAAAAAAAAGACTTGTAGGCCTAATTGAAGTTAAAACCCCTGCAAAACATTTTGGGTGGTATAGTCTGATGATATTCAGGTCTTGTAAGATCACTTGGACTTCTTCTGACAATGGTTTTAGTATAACTTTGAATGAAAAAGCAAGTTTTGTTAGCAAAAATTGTTTTTTTCCCCAAATTACAGTATTCCAGTGTTTGTATTATCTTGCCTATTGTAAATGTTCTTTTCTTCATCGTAATAGTTAGCAGCTAGTATTTTGTTTTGTTTTGTTTTTTACTCATCCCCTTGCTGTTCTTTCAACTTCAAAAAGTCTATGCCACATTGTAGAGGAATGAATTGATAAGTCCCTCTGAAGGTCTTTGCTTGCTTTCTGAGGATTAATTAGGCTATAGTTCATCAATTGTTGACCTTGCTTTTTATTTTCAATTGTACTTTCCTTTGTACTTTGGTGAAACCAATCCTGTTTCTTATAAGCTTGAAGGATCCTTGAAATAGTTTACTACCCCATACCAGCTGTTGTTATAATATTGCTTATAGTCATTGGAGTACACTCTTTAAGAGTTACAACTTTTACCTTAATATAATATTCCTAAGTATAATATTAATTCTTTAAAGCTGCAAAATTAAAGAGAGCAAAAAAAGATAATTAAAAATAATTAATGTGTATATGGCACAAAATATATCATTCAACTGTCAGAGTTTGAACATTTTTTCTGGTTAGTGATAATTTTGTATTTCCCCTGAGAACTGTCTTCCTATCATTTGATTATTTAACCACTAGAAAATGACCTTTATTCTTAGAAATTCATCTCAATTTCTTATAGATTCCAGATGTCAGATTTTATCAGAGATGTTTATTGCAAAGATTTTTTTCTCAGTCTGTTTCTTCTAATTTTAGGTGTCCTAGCTTTTTGTTGTGCAAATTGTTTCTATAAAACCAAGTGTATAAAAGCTATGATATGCATTTGTTTAGAAAACCAAAGGAGCTAGTCCAGCAGTACATAAACCTTAGATAGAAACCTTAAATGGAAATAAACAGAAGGAGAGCAGGCTAGACTACCTTCAAGAAATGCTACAGTGCATTTCCTCTGAAACAAAGATCTTTTACTTTATCATAGATTTTCTTCTGGTGATGATGTATGGTTTGTATCCCTAGCTTTAGCATAGTGCCTGGCACATAGTAGGTACTTAACAAATGTTTAGACCAACTGAGCTCGACAATAAGCCCCAGAGAAAGTGCCAATCTGCATCGGTAAGAGTGCTTCCTACATCCATGAAATTGAAGATCTAGGTTTTGGGTTTTTTTTTTTTTAAATCCTGTCTTAATCACAGATGGCTAAGAATTTTTCACCTCTCTGCAGCTGTGGTTGATATAATATTCCATCATCCTTTAATGTTTATGATTTTAAAAATATTTAGATTGCTGATCCATTTGGCATTTATTGTGGTATGTGGTATATGATGTAGGTCTACTTTCATTTTTCACCAAACCACCATCCAATTTTCCCACTAGTTTTTCTTGAATAGTGAATTCCTCCTCTAGTGTCTTATGATCTTGGGTCTAATGTAAGCATTTGGTTCTAGATCATTAGTCCCTTTTGGTCATCTATTTTTCTATTTTTTATATCCAGTACCTGGTAATTTTGATAATTACTTTTTATAGAATAATTTGCAATACGGAAGCAGGCATCTCCTTTCCTTTTTTTTCATAATTTCCTGACCTTTCATTCCATTATTGCTTTTATTGTCATCATCTTCTCCTTCTCCTCCTCCTGATCCTTCTTCTCCTTCTCCTGCTGCTTCTTCTCTATCTTCTCCTTCTCCTCCTTCTTTTCCTCCTCCTTCTTCTTCACTGAAATTACCAAATTAAATACTGATCTTCAAATAATTCATCCAGGAGAGTTATACAAAGGCTCTCAACACATTTTTGGATCTCTTGTCTTAGAATTACCTGAGGCTTACAGGCCTCACAGGCATATCTTGTATTAATTAAACAGTAAATATAAATTACCATAACCAAGGCTGGTTGGTTCTGGCCATTTCCCCAGGAGTCATATAACTCTACCTCACTCTTCCATAATTCAACCTACCCTCCCATAATTTTTAGTTCAGTATTTTAACACAGGAGTTGTGCACAACCTATGTTATGACAGGCACTGAATGACACCTGAAACTCCTTAAATAATGTTTGTAAAGCACTTAGCACAGTACCTGGCACATAGTAGGTGTTTTAAAAGTGCTTGTTCCCTCCTTTTCCCCTCCTCCATTAACTTCTAGCTACCTTGTAAATTACTGTCAGCTTAATCTTCTGAAAACACTACTTTATACATATCATCCCCAACCCCAAACACCAGCACCACAACCAACACCAAAATATCAAAAAATCCTAATGGTCTCCAACCTCCTTAGCCTGGCCTCCACAATTTAGTCTGAACTTACCTTTCCAGCCCTCTTTCTTACTATTCCACTTTAGGTTCTCTCCACTCCAGCAAAACACCTAAATCTGCAAAGCATGTCCCTACTCCTATGCTTGTGCCCCTCTTCCTGAAACGTCCTCATCCCCTCCTCTCTGCCATTTTCAGTCCTAGCCCATCCTTCCAAGTCGAAGTCCTCCTACCTCTATGAAGTCTTGCCTGATCATTCCAGCCCATGTCACCATCACTAAGCTCTACTTGTAACTCCTATAGCACTCTGTGCCCCACCTTTGGCCTGACTACGTATTTCTCTCATGGATTTTGTTTTATGTTCATATACTATTTCTCCAACTAAATAATAAGCAAATCTGAGCTCAAAGGGACTATCACTAGAGGCCATCTACACTGCCACTATACCTTCTGAACCTCTGGGCATTGCCATTTGCCTTACAACTACAACTTCCAGACCCCCTTTCCCCCAACCCCTATCAAAGCATTGCTACCTAACCTACTGCTACACCCTATGGATACTGCTATGTATGCTTAGGGGGGTGTGTGTGTGTGTGTGTGCATGCGTGCGCATGTGTGTGTGTGTGTGTGTGTGTGTGTGTGTATTGTGGACTCTGATTAGAATATAAGGTTCTTGATAGGAGGATCTTGTGTTTCTTACTTAGATCCCTAAGCACTGCCAAGCTTGGAATATAATGAGTGCTTTTTCATTTATACATTTTTTTAATCTATTCACCTCCATGTCTTCTCTTCTTCAGGTTGACCATACCCAATTCCTTCATAGATCTTTATACAGCACCATCCTAATTGGCCCCTTATGGACACTCTCCAGCTTATCAATATCCTTCCTACAGGCTGGCACCCAGAACTGAACACCATATCCCAAATGTGGTCAAACTAGGACCTGTGGATCACAAAATCACCAAATTTTAGAGTTGGAAGACCCTTCAGGGAACATCTTGTGCAACTCATTAATCAATCAATAAACATTTATAAAACACCTACTATGTGCCAGGCACTATGCAAAGTGGTAGGGATACAAAAAGAGGCAAAAGACAGTCCCTGCCCTCAAGGTGCATACAATCCAATCTAACTCCTACTTATAAAGAAATTTCCTTTATCATATACCCAACAAATGCTCTTTCAGTCTTTGCTTAATGACCTCTGAGGGGGAAACCTACCAGTCTATTCTACTTTTGGATAGCTCTACTTATAAGGAAGTTTCTCCTGTCATTGAGCCTGAATTTGCCTCTTTCCATCATTTCTCTACTTATTTCTGGATCTGCCCTCTGGGACCAAACAGAATTAAGTCTAATTCCTCTTCCACGTGACCTCTCTTCAAATACTTGAACATATGTATCATGCCTCCCCAGATTCTTTTCAAACAGCCCCCATTCAATCTTCATGTGATGGACTAAAGGACATTCATTATCCTGTCCTCTAGACATTCCCTAATTAATCAATGTCCTTCTTAATATGTGGCACCCAATGTCCATCAGTTGGGAAATGACTGAAAAAATTTTGATGTATGATTGTGATGGAATACTATTGTGCCATAAGAAATGATGAGTGGAATGATTTCAGAAACACCAGGAAAGCCTTACATGAACTGATGCAAAGTGAAGTGGGCAGAACCAGAAGAACATTGTACACAGTAACAGCAATATTATACAATGATCAGCTGTGAATGACAGCTATTCTCAGTAATATAATGATCCAAGACAATCCCAAAGGACTCATGTTGAAAAATGCTGTCCACCTTCAGAGAAGGAACTGATGGAATCTGAATGCAGATCAAAGCACACCATTTTTCCCTTTATTTTTTTTTGTGTTTTTTTTTAATTGGTCTGTGTTTTCTTTCACAACATGACTAACATGGAAATGTCTGGCATAGTTGCACATGTATAGCCTATATCAAATTGCTTACTGTCTTGGAGGATAAGTGTAAGGAAGGAGGGAGAGAATTTGGAACTCAAAATTTAAAAAAAAAACTATGTCAAAAATTGTTTTTACATGTAAATGGGAAAAAATAAAATACTACTCAAAAGAAAAAAATATGTGGTATCCAGAACCAAGCACAGTATTCCTAATGTAGTCTAAGCAGGGAAGATGATAGAAAGACTCTGATGTCCTAAGGACCATATTGCTCTTAACGCATCTCAAAAACATGTTAGCCTTTTGGGGAGTCGCATAACATAATGACCTTGAAAGCCACTATAATCCCAATATTTTTTTCAGATAAACTATCTAACCCTGTCTTTACCATCTTGTACTTGTTACATTTATCCCTATTGAATTTCATTTTGTTAGATTCAGCCTACTGTTCCTGTCAAAATCTTTTTTAGATCTTGATTGTATTATCCAATGTGTTAGATATTACTCCTACCGTTGTGTTATTTGCAAATCTGATAAGAACGCTATCTATGCCTTTAATTGAGTCACTGATAGAAAAGCTAAACAGCAAAGAACCACTCAGAAGACCTCCTGCCAAGCTGACAACTACTAATTAGTTCTGAATCTATCTAATTGCATTATCATTTACTCCACATCTTTCCATCATCCCCACATCAATAATATAAGATACCTCATCAAATACTTCACTGAAATCTAGTTGTATAACGTCTACAGCATTCCTCTAATCCTGAAATTCTCAAATTTTTAAGCCTCAGGATCCTTTTTCCTTCTTAAAAATTATTGAGGACCCCAAAGAGCTTTTGTTTATGTAGGTTATATTTATCAGTATTTATTATTATATTCAATTTTTATATTATACTATAATATATTTAGATTATGTATTTATGTCATTATACATCATATGTTTATATTAGAAATTATGTGATAATTTTGAAAATATTTATTAGAACTTAAAAGTGATATTTTTAAAATACTTATTGATTTGAAAATAATCATAATAAACCCACTTATAAGTTAACATAACATTGTATGAAAAAAACTGTATTTTTCAAAACAAAAAAAATTAATGAGAAGAGTGGGATTGTTTTACATATTTTTGCAGATCTCTTTAATGTCTGACTTAATAGATGACAGCTAGATTTGCATATCTTCTTCTGCATTCAACCTGTTGTGAAATATTGTTTTGGTTTGAGCATATGAAGAAAGTCCAGCTTCATACAGATAGGTAGTTGAAGGAAGGAGTATTTTAATAGGCAACTAACATCTTAGTGTTATTATTAAAATGATTTTGACCTGTAAAACCCTGTGAAAACATCTCCAGGACTTCCGAGGAGCCACAGACCATACTTTGAGAATCCTTGCTCTAATCCATTCTAAATTTTCCCAAAATATCATCCATACTCAATTGGGTATGAAAATCTGTCTTACCCTACAGGAAAATAGGGGGGAAAGGGATAAGGGGGGGGTGGGGAGGATGATAGAAGGGAGGGCAGATTGGGGGAGGGGGTAATCAGAAGCAAACACTTCTGAGGAGGGACAGGGTCAAAGGAGAGAATAGACTAAACGTGGGGTGGGATAGGATGAAGGGAAATATACTTAGTTTTCCACAATATGACTACTATGGAAGTGTTTTTCATGACTACACATGTATAACCTGTATTAAGTTGCTTGCCTTCTCCATGAAGGTAAGTAGGGAGGGAGGAAGGGAGAAAATTTGGAACCCAAAGTTTTAAAAACAAATGTTAAAAAGTGTTTTCATATGCAACTGGGAAATAAGATATACAGGCAATGGGGTATAGAAATTCATTGCTGGTCTATAGCTCACAGAATCTGTTACCTTTCCATTTTTGAAAATCCAGACTATTATTTATCTAGTATAGAGCAAACTAACTCTCTTAAACCAACCCAAGATTGCATTAGCTTTTGGTGGGGCTCCCATACACATATGAGGACTCCCATACACATACACACTCCCATACCATACTGAGTTTTCAGGACACCAAAATTAAAAGGGGCAGCTAGGTGGCACAGTGGATAGAGCTCTGGGCCTGAAGTTGGGAAGACCCAAGTTCAAATTCAGCCTCAGACACTAGATGTATGACCCTGGGCAAGTCACTTAACCCTGTTTGCCTCAGTTTCTTCATCTGTCAAATGTGCTGGAGAAGGAAATGGCAAATCTCTCCAGTGTCTTTGCCAAGAAAACCCCAATAAGAGTCAGATGCAACTGAAAAACGACTTAACAACAAAATTAAAAGCAGTTTCCAACAAATAGCTCTGTAGCCATGCATCCACCATCTTAATCAGAGAGTTGATTTTTTAAAACCTAAGACTTTTTACATTTATTTATTTTAATCAATTAATCAATTTTATTAGATCTGGCACAGGAGTCAACAAACTATCTACCAGGGGTCCCTACTTCTTGTGTGCAACTTGTGAGCTAAGAATGGTTTTTACATTTTTAAATATAGTAAAATTGTATTTTAAAATGTAAAAAAAAAAAATTCTCAGCTTACAGGGCTGTACAAAAACAGGCAACCAGTTGAACTTGGACCAGTGGGCTGTAGTTTGACTTTGAGTCCCTCTGTCATCCAATGACCTCGCTAGCCATTTTAGCCCTGTGTCGTCCGCAAATCTGATAGCGTGCAATCCTTATTCATCATTCATAAAAATGTAAAAAACAAAAACACAGGCCTAGCCAGCAGAGGGAATGTGCCCATTGCTTTTGGGTAACCTCAGAGTTTGGCACAGAACCCAGAACAAAGTAGATTTAGCTTTCCTCTTGTAGGTAAGTATGGAAGAAAGTGCTGTAGCCGGGGATCAGAAGACCTAGCTCTTAATCCTGGCTCTGATGTTTATTAGTTATGGGAACTTGAACTAGCCCTTTGGATTCGTAAGACCTGGGTTCAAATTTCTGCCCTGCAATCTCTTAGTTGCGTTACTTTGGGCAAACTATCCTACCTCTCTGAGCCTCAGTTTCTTCATCTGTAAAGAAAGTTGTTCATGCATTTCAGTCATGTCTGACTCTTTGTGACCCCATTTAGGGTTTTCTTGGCAAAGATACCGAAGTTGTTTGCCATTTTTTTCTCCAGCTCATTTTACAGATGAGGAAACTAAGGCAAACAGGGTTAAGTGACTTTCCCAGGGTCACACAGCTAGTAAGTGTCTGAAGCCAGATTTGAACGCAGGTCATCCTGACTTCAGCACTCGATCCACTATGCCACGCAGCTGGCCTCATAAAATAAGAGGTTTGATCTAAATTATTTCTATAGTCATTCCAGCTCTGTATCACAGAATTTGAGAGTTGGAAGGAACCTTGGCAGCCACTTAGTGTGATCCATACACAGAAGAAATGCCCACTATAACACACTCAACAAGGGATCACATAGCCTATGTAACCATCCCTGGCAGTTGCCATTCTACTTTTGGATAATTCTCTTTTTGGGGGGGGGGTTCCCTGACCTCAAGCCTAAAGCTGCTTCTTTGGAATTTCTACCCAATGCTCCTGATTCCTTCTTCTGGAACCAAACAATACAAATCTTCAACATGGCAGGGTTCCAAATGCTTGAAGACAGCCAACGCATTCCTCCCACCCCCACCCCCCAATCTTCTCTTCTCCAACCTACACAGCCTGGGCTCCTTCAATCCACCCTCACACATCCCAGGCTCAAGGCCCTTAACCATCCTGGTTGCCCTTCTCAGAACACTGCAGCTTAACAATGTGCTTCTTAAACCTTGGTGCCTGGAACTGAAGGTAACGTTCTAGAATCTAGATGAGGCCTGAGGAGGGCAGAGTACACTGGGACTATCCCCCACACCTGGAAGTTCTGCACCTTTTACTGGTGCTCAGGATCACATTCCATTCTCAGAATGCTACACCACGCTGCAGACTCAATTCAATTGAATAAACATTTATTAAGTACTTACAATGTGTCAGGCACCAGGAAAATTACAAATAAGAAAGTCCCTGCCCTCAAAGAGCTTACAATCTAATGGGAGAACACACACACACACACACACACACACACACACACATACACGTTGAAGACGGGGAGGGACATAAATTTAATAACCATTTATTTTGTTGTTGTTTAGTCTGGTTTGCCTATGTGACATGTGAACTTTGTTCATGGGGTTTTTCTTGGCAAAGGTACTGGAGTGGTTTCCCAATTCCTTTTCCAGTGTGTCCCCATTTTACAGATGAGGAAAGGAGGCAAACAGGTGAGATGACTTACCCAGGTCACACAGCTAGTAAGTGTCTGAGGCCAGATTTAAACTCAGGAAGATGTCTTCCAGACTCTAAGCCTGTCATTCTATCTACTGCATCACCTTGCTGCCCTTCTTTTTCTTGGTGTTTAATAGATGTTTGGGCGGCTAGGTGGTACAATGGATAGAGTATTGGGCCTGGAGTCGGGAACATCCGAGTTCAAATCCAGCCTCAGATACTTACTAGCAGTGTGACCCTGGGCAAGTCACTTAACTGTTTGCCTCAGCTTCCTCATCTGTAAAATGAGCTGGAGAAGGAAATGCAAACCCCTTCAGTATCTTTGCCAAGAAAACCCCAAACGGGGTCGTGGAGAGTCAGATACGACTGAAAGGACCCAACAACAATAACCTCTGATTCCAAGTCTGGGCTCTTTTCACTAAACCACGGCAGTAACACCAGGAGAGGGAAGGGAGAAGGGTTGGAGGGAAGAAAGGAAGGGAAGGAAAGAGAGAGCGGAGGGAAAGCCGGAGGGAGGAAGCAAACAAGCACGCCCGATGCGCCCGCTACGCGCCACCACCAGCAGCCTCAGGCCCAGCCGCTGCCAGCCGGCTCTCTAGCTCCTCCCCCAGCCCCCGCGACGCGAGCCTCCGGCTTCGCTTTCTCCAAACCCTCGACGAGGTTTGTCCGTTTCCGGTACCTGTACAGGCTGCGGCATTGGGTCCTTTTAGGCCTCCGTAGCTGTCACGGCAGGAACGTCTGTCCCGGCGCGGCTGCCGTAGTGAGACGCACTTCCGGCGTCGAAGGAGGCCGTAGTGGAGCTGGGAGCGCGATGGTGAGTAACTCGGCTGCCTTCGTTTGGCCGCCTCTGACCGGATTCGAGGGGCTCCGGCGACTGGGGACTGGCTAAGGGGCTCGGCCCCCGAGGCCGGGGGTCGGGGAGCGGGCAGGGAAGAGGAGGCGGGAGCACGGAGGGCCGGGCCTTATGTTTTGTAAAGTCATGGTCCGCACCCCCCCCCCCTTCCCAGGCCTCTCCGACCCCGACCCCGCCGGCGCCGCGGTCCCAGAGCCTGGGAGCGCGCTATGGGGCCGAGAGGAGGGAGACCCGGTCCCGTGCGACCCCTCTCGTTCCTTCTCCTCTCGGAACTCAATTTTTTTGTCTGTGAAATTCGGAGTCTTATCTGTGGTCTAAATCCTTTACCAGCTTCTCCGCCTTCTCTCGGAGACTACCCCCATTTACCCTGTCTGGATCTCGTCTGCAGATAGCCGTGTGCATATTGTCTCGCCCATCCGACTGTTAGTTCCTTGAGGTGGGGGATTGGGTGTTTTTGTTTTCTTTTCAAAATTTTTTGTTTGTATCCACTACGCTTAGGAGCGTTTCTGGCACATAGTAGGTGCTTAATAAATGCTTGTTGGCCTGTCAGCATCTCGTGATTCTCTTCTAGCTCAGACATTTTAACTTCTCTGGGATTCTAAGCAAGACTTAACCTTTGTCATCGTATTTCTTCATCCTGAAAACATTGGAAATGTGAGGCCAGTGGTCTATGGTACAGTTTGAAAAAAAAAAAAAAGATCCCTGGCTCTAGAATTAGAGAGCCTGGGTTCAAATCCTGTCCCTGAGGGTCAGTATCTGTGTGACTCCGGGCAAGTCGCTTAACTTTTTGAGCCTCAATTTCCTCATCTGTAAAATGAGAATGTGGGACTAGAGGGCCTTTTAGGTCTCTTGGAAATCAGTGGTCCTAGGTTTCCCTTTCAGCCCTGATGTGTTCTGCAGTCTCTTCTGTTATAGTGTTTGAGTCTGTTGCTATGTTCCTATAGCATGAAAGAGTCTATTTTAATTAGCCTTTTCATGATCCTGTAGCAGATTTTTTCCCCCATTTCTCTCTCTTACTAGCAGCTTGTTGGATTATAAACTCTCTATATTGAAAGGAACTTTAAATAGTATCTAGCCCCTTTTACACTGTTCCTGAGAAGTGGTTGTACATGCTATCCTAGAACTTCTCTAGTGACCATATTTCTTCTGCCAAGACATTAGTTTTAGGAAATCCTGCATTAGTTATACTGTATAGGTCCTGCTCTTGTTTGGCGCCACAAAGAAATTTTAATGATGACAGCATTTAATATATTTAAAGACAGCAACCACGTCCCCTTTCTGTGAAGGAAACAAGGACTAGGTGAGAATAGATTTTGATTAGTGGCTCATCTCCCAAACAGAGTAAAAATAGTAAAAATAAATATGGTTGCCCTGTTGCCAAATAGCTATTACTGTCAACAGTTCATCTTCCAGTGACCTCTAATTACTCTTATTATCAGAAGAATGGGAATATACTTATGGTGTAAAATCACAGAATTTTAGTGTTCAAAGGATCTTCAGTAGCCATCTAGTCTAACAAATACCTGATAAGAATCCCCACCATGACTTACTCAGTCTCTACATGAAGATCTCCTATAGGGGATAGAGGGGCAGCTTATTCTATTTTAATTGTTGGAACTTTTTCCTGACATTGAGCCCAAATTATAGCTTGTACCTATTGCTCCTAGTTCAGAACAAATAGAAACCCTCTTCCACGTGTAAGCCCTTCAAATGCCAAAACACAGCTCTCGTGTCTTTCCTGATTCGTTTCTTAATATCATAGGATCATATATTTAGAGCTGGAAGGGACTTAAGAGGCCATTGAGTCTAACTCCATTCATGAGGAGACTGATGAGGATGACTGAGACTTAGAAGTTGTGACACCCAAGGTTACTCAGGAGTCCCCTGATTGCAACAACATCCCTTCCACTGTCTATATTGCCACTTTTCAAGCTATGGAAAGAAAAGAATGCTAAGTCCCAAGCCTACTACTTAGTATTTGTTCCGTGGGCAAATCTCTTAACATCTCTGAGCCTCAGCTTTCTTATTTGTAAAACCAGGAGGTTGCATTCAGTGATTTCAAAGATGCTTTCCAACTCCAAATGTACAATCTTATGACTTACAGGACTGCATCAAAATACGTGAATTGCCCACCACCAGAGGCATGCAAGTGGAAGCTGGATTACCACTTGTGGCTATTGTAAAAGGCATTCTTGCTCAGATACATCTTTGACTTGGTGGTTTTATTATGGCTCCAGAAAAACATATTTAGAGAAGGAAAACAATCAAGGAAGGCTGCCATGATGGCACTTAGAGTACCAATCCTTTAGACTGTATGTAAGAAGTGCTGGTAATTTCAGGGAATCTAAGAAGCCCCCACTAATGATTTAAATGATAATTAAGCTCATGTAGCACTTCTCAAACATTTCATTTAATTCTTATCAAGTCGAAAAACTAAGATGTGTTTTATTCACTAGTGTAGTGATAAGAATTTAATTTGCCTAAGATCATACAGTTAATAAGTTATAGTATCACAGATTTTAGAGTTGTTAAGGGACCTCAGAGATTGCTTTATCCAACCCTTCATTTTACAGATGAGGAAACTGAGACCCAAAGAGACTAAGTGACCTGCCTACCATCACACAACCAGTAAATTGCAGAGCCAGGATTCTAATCTATGTCCTCTGACTCCAAATTGAGTACTCATTTTGCTCTAATATATTGACTCTCATTGGCAGAGCTGAATATAGTCATCAGTCCAGTACATTTGCATGGTACAATTTCACCAATATTAATTCCTTCCTTTTTGTTAAGCATTGTTTTCTCAAACTGTGGTTACACCTGGGGTTAGATAATAAATTAAGTTCTTAAGATTTGTAGGGACTATAGAGGGAGCTGGAAGAAAGATCAGGCATCCTGTTTAATACTTCCTTAGTAACTGAATAAACCCACCCTCTTGTTTTAAAATTCCTATTTTATAGGAATTTTTTGGTGTCCTCCTCCTGTTAATTTTCTCTTATAGAATATTAAGTTATATCTTTTATTCCAGAAATGAGTTATTTTGGACTCTGTCCTCTTTTGGCTGCCATAAATTTTTGCATTAATCTGCTGTATCTTGGTATGTTCCTTGATGTGTTTAATTTTAGAGCAACAATGTTATTTGTGATTTTTTTTTTTCAGGGTCAAAGTCAGAGTGGTGGACATGGTCCTGGGGGTGGCAAGAAGGATGACAAGGTAAATGCCAGAGCAGACATAATGTAAATACAGTTATTCTGTCCACATTGTGGGGGTTAGGAGCACAGTATCCTCACAATCTGCAAAATCCGTGTAAAATTTTTTGGCCCTCCCTTTTGTACCAGAGAGAAGTCTGAATTGTGGTATTAAAAGATAAAATATGTTGATGTTATACAATACATATATTTTTTGCATTTTTTAATTTCTAAGCTTTTTCTGTGTCATCTGCAGCTTCCACAAAACTCCTCAAAAATTCCCATTTGATTTTTTATGCAGACCTGCCATATATCAAAACTGCCATGGGGAAAGTTGCCATGTGGAAGGGATAACTAAATTATAGAGCAAAGTACAATAACCATGGAGCCTTGTATGGCAGTTTAGGAGTTGGGGGTAAATTTTAAAATGCAAAACACCCCTCACGCCAGAGCAAGTGGCTAAACTATTTTTTAACTAGCCTAACTTTTAGAAACATTTTAGAAATTGATATTAGTCAATTCTACATCTTTTAGTTTTACTTAAATGTTTTTCTTTGTTGTATAGAAGGTTTATTGACCAGTAGGAGTGAGGAGGTGGGGAAGGAAGGTGAAAAGGATAACTGGCTAATGTATAAGCAAAAAGAAACAATGAAACTTAAATAAGTAAATTTCTATTGATCTAACCTTCTAGACTACAGATTCTTAACCTGTGGTTCATGAGTTTGAATTAGAAAAAATTACACCTATATTTTCACTTACTTCTAGCTGAAATGTAACATTTATTTCAGTTAGAAATCTAGGCAACAAACCACAGTAGTGTCAGAAGTTCCTGTGATTTTGTCACTAATGAAATCCCTAGTATCTCAAAATATTTACACTCATCAATACTTCAAAATCAGTATAGCTTCTAGATCACAAGAGATCATAGTTTTTCCTGTTTAGAGTCTATATCCTGTGTAATCGTATATATTTTATGCATTTTAATACATTATTCTGAGAAGGGATCACTAGAGTGCCAGAGAGGTTGATGACACAAAAAAGGTTAAGAACCTCTTCTCTAGTCATTTAAAAAGTTCATCAGTGATTTTTAAAAATGGTAAAGAAGGGATCTAAAGTATAGGACCCTTCTGAAATGTTAGACTGGCTTGCTTATAATATTATTGGTTCACATTCCTAAGTGAAGACTTCCAAGTATCAGTATTCCTGAACCATGAAAGCTTGTTCCAAGTACCCAAATCTAAACTATTAGTAAGGAATGAGTGTATAACTCTGGATTTTACTTCTCTGTACCTGATTTAGATTTTCTCTCTCCTTGACTGTTTATATACACTTTAAAATAAAATTACACTGATGTGTTAACTTAGGAACTACTTTTTATGGTACTTTAAAAGATGAAGGGAAATATAGTAGATGGGAAAAGATCATTGTAGTATGAAAATAAGTTCTTGTTTCATTTTATTTCTGTGTATCCTAATTTCTTTTTTATATATTATTAACCAAAGGACAAGAAAAAGAAATATGAGCCTCCAGTTCCAACTAGAGTGGGAAAAAAGAAGAAGAAAACGAAGGGACCAGATGCTGCCAGCAAATTGCCACTTGGTGATTACATGATTGATAGAATATTTTTTAAGTCAGCTCTCAAATTTGGGGGAGGAGATCTGCCTTATCAAAAGATAGAAAGACAGATGTGTAAGGGGCTGAGCAGTAGTAGGGTCATAGTACTTGGAATAAAACGGAGAATAAGATATGATAGATTTTTCACCAAACTGATCAACAGTAATTGACAGTAGCTTAGAGAGGAGGGATGAAGAGATTGGTAACAAAGATGAAGTATCTAAGAAGTATTTTCCATAAGCTCTCTTGGCAAAAGGCCTTTTGATGCTTGAAGAGAAAAAATAATCCTAACATATATTTTCTAAAGGAAGGTCAGGGTGGTGCTAGTGAAAATGTTGTGGAATCAAAAACTATTGCTTCTAATACCTCCTTTTCTTTTGGAGTCCCCAAGCCATGAAGGACATAAGTAGAAGCACGCTGGTATGGGAATGTGTAGTCCTGGTTTCATGCAGAATTACAGAGGCTGCAGTGAAATTTCCCGTGCAACTCCTAGGCACTGATGAAGCCATTTGCTGGCATTAGACTGTGGTGTTCTTACATAGTTATGTATGCCAGATCCCCCAAAGCCACCGTGCCTATAGCTTGGTATTAGTTTTATTTCTGCTCTGGCCTTGTGAATCCCTTAAGGTGGAGAGCCATACTCTGTAGGGCATTTCTTCATTTACCTACCTAAGATTACTTTTTCTTTATGGTATGGATGAATACCTCTTCAAATGGCCAAATTAAAACTAATTGCCTTGAGAATGTTCAATAAGAAAAATTGTTTAGCTTGTTTAGCACTTTGTTGTTTGCCTTGAGATTTTCACTTTTTTTTAAAAGAGTTACTATACTTGCTAACTTCTGGTATAGTCTGAAATTTGAGCATATAGGTATATTAGTTAACTCAGTTTGGTTTTGACCATGTAAAAAGAATCATTCAAGTATGCAGTTTAAAATGTTTTCCTGGGAAGGAATGTTGTATGTGAGGAAGAGCAAAAAGGTTAGTTTGGCTGGTGAGGAGATATGTAAAGTAGAATAATCTATAATAAGCAAGGAAAGGTAGGATGGAGCTAGATTGTAGAGTGCTTTAAATGCCAAACAGAAGAGTTTGTATTTTTGGGGGGGGGGGGGGGGCTAGGCAATGGGGTTAAGTGACTTGCCCAGGGTCACACAGCTAGTAAGTGTCAAGTGTTTGGTCTGAGGCTGGATTTGAACTCAGGTCCTCCTGACTTCAGGGCTGGTGCTTTATCCACTGCACCACCTAGCTGCCCCTATTTTTTTCTACAGATGATAGAGTTACTAGAGTTTTTTTCAGCAGGTAAATGACATGGTCATACCTGAACTTTAGAATATCGCTTTGATGGTTACACGAAGAGTGGATTGGAAAGTGGAGAGATTTGAGGCAGGAAAGTCATTTAAGAGCCTATTGCTCTAGTCCAACTAAGAATTGATAATCTCCCAAAGAAGAAATACTTGTGCAAGTAGAACTGGCAATTGATTGGTATTGGGTGGGATTGAGAGAATGAAATTGAGGATGACTCCCAAGTTAACCTGCATGACTGGAGGAGTGATGGTGCTTTAACAGAAATAGAGAAGCATAGTGCCTTGGAAATATTAGGTATTTAATGGTTTTGAATTGTACTGACTGGAATTAGAATCCAGGACTTGTGAGAGACAGCATGGTATAGTGGATGGAGCACTGGACCTGATGTCAGGAAGATCTAAGTTCAGATCTTCTCTCAGACTTATACTAGCTATGGGACCCTGAAAAACTCACAAACCTCTTTGGGTCTCAGTGTCCTCATTTGTAAAGTGAGGGGGTGGTCTTCAGTGACCTGCCTGATGGCCCCTTCCAGCTCTAAGTCTATGATCCTTTGACTCTAGGTCCAGCGCCTTCCCTTACACCAGACCCCACTCGTTTAGGAGAAAAGGTGCTTTTCTTTTATCTCTATAAGGGATATGTAAAAGTGGATCAGGCCTCATGTAAAATTACACTCTATATGTTGGGTCTTGGGATTACTCTCCCTGTTTCACACCCACTGGCTTCTGACTGATAGAAATTCTCTCCCTCTCTATTTATGTAATTACCGTTACTAAACGGATAAACATTTCAGGATTTGGAGAGAGTTTTTTTTTTTGATAAATTTTTTTTAATTGAGTATACTGAATTACTTGTTAATAAATTATTATTTATTTAGCATTTTACAGTCCCAGTGTGATGATGACACTTGTGTGTTTTTAATTACAGTAACACCTCACACTCAGTGCAGGCTAAAATTATTGAAATTGGAGAGAATTAAAGATTATCTTCTCATGGAAGAAGAGTTCATCAGAAATCAAGAACAAATGAAACCACTGGAAGAAAAGCAAGAGGTAAATTGCTGAAGTTTTCATTTTTTGAAAACACAGAAAGTCTGGGTGGAATTTTTAGACATCATTTAGTTCTTGGAGCCATAGCTTAACATAAATAAATTTTGTAAAAATAAATTTATAAATACTTGATAAATTTTTCTTTTATGGTTAAAAGCTTTCATATTTAATTTTTTATTTATAAAATAATACTTGATAAATTTTACTTATTCTAAGGTGAAAATGTCTCAAGCATAGTTTAAAGTAAGCATTTCCAAAGTAAGCAAATTTGTGTAAATAGATTAAATCCCATGGGTTTGATGTTTTTCATTTCTGACCTATTCCTCTTCTAATAGGAAGAGCGATCAAAGGTGGATGATCTGAGAGGTACCCCAATGTCTGTAGGGACCTTGGAAGAGATCATTGATGATAATCATGCCATTGTGTCTACCTCGGTGGGATCAGAGCATTATGTCAGCATTCTATCATTTGTAGACAAGGATCTGCTAGAACCAGGATGTTCTGTTCTCCTCAACCATAAGGTAAGTTGAAATTTCTCTGAAGGATGGAGGAGTGCTGGCAGTTTTTTACCTTGCCTTGGCATGAGACAGTTTGACTTTTGGGAGTAGAGCACTAATTTCCATTCTCTGTCTTTTTTTTTTTAAGTTTTGAGTAGTGTCCCTTTTTAAAAAACATCTTCATAGTTTTCTGCAGTATCCCCCCCCCTCCATTGAGGTGTCCCATAGAAAAATAGTATTATTTAAAGGAAAAAAAAAGAAAGAAAGAAAAGAAAATGAGAAGGAAAAGTCAACACAACCAATCAATACACTGAAAAAAATCCCAAAACCTGTGCAGTGTATTGTGGACCACTCACCTCCACGAAAGAGTGGGTTTGAGGGTGTCCTCATATCTCTTTTTTGGGGTCATATTTCATCTTTATAATTTTGCTACGATCACATTTGATTTTTTTGTGTATGGTTGTTCTTTCCATTTATATTGTTGTAGTCATTGTGTGTTTGTTTTCTTGCCTCTGCTTACTTCATGCTGCATCAGTTCATGGAGATCTTTCCATGCTTCTCTGCATTCGTTATGTTCATCATTTCTTAACAGAACAGAAATATTCCATTACCTTCATGTATCACAATTTGTTTAGCAATTCTCCAGTCCATGAGTATCTATTTTATTTCCAATTCTTTACTATCACAAAATGTGCTGCTATAAATATTTTATTATATACAGGGACTTTATTGTCAATTACTTCCTTGGGTCAAAGGTTTTGGACACCTTAGTCGCTTTATATAATTTCAAATTGCTTTCCAGAACAGTAATAGTATCAATTCATAGCTCCACCAATCAGGCAATAACCATTTAAATATTAATCGCCTATTTATTATGTGTCAGGCACTGCCAACTGATGAGGATATAGAAAAAGGCAAAAGATTCCCTGTCCTCAAGGAACTCATAATCTAATGGGGGAAACAACAAACAAACAAATGTCTACAAACAAGCTATATACAAGATAAATAGAAGAGTAATGAATAGAGGGGAGGCACCAGAGTAGGCTTGCACAGCCTGCAGGCTGTGGCTGTTTAGGGCCCTCTGCTTGCTGTATGCCAAAAACATCCTTTCTATGTAGAGGAAATCCTTTGGTGGGCTGCAGGCAGCCAGTGGGCTGAAAGGGTAGGCCTGCACCAGAAAAAGGTTGAGAAAGGCTTCCTTCCTATATAGAAGATGAGATATAAAGGAAGCCAGGGACTTTAGGGTGAGAGAGTTGAGGGGGAATAGGGAATTGAGTAATGAGGTATGGGCATTGGGGTTTGGATGATGCCTTATAGGGTTTCAGAATCACTGGGTTGTGTAGGCTCTAACAATGGGTGAGTATGTCCATTATTGAATCAAAGACACCATTTCTTTTCTCAGAAGAGACTGGAGATTTAGGCACGATTTGGTTTAGTAGGAGATGGAAGTCAAACCTCCACAGTAGGAAATGGAATCCCCACTCCCCACTAACAGTGCATTAGTGTGCCTTTTATTCCATACCTCCTCCAACATTGACTCTTGCCATTTTTTTGTCATCTTTGCCAATTTGCAGGGTATGAGATAAAACCTCATAATTATTTTGATTTGCATTTTGCTTATTAGTATTTTTGAGCATTCTTCTGTGTGGTTGAGAATACTTTGTAATTGTTCTTTTGAGAATTGTTTGTTGGGCGGAACCAAGATGGCTGAAGGAAAGCAGTGACTTGCTTGAGCTCTCCCCCAAACCCCTCCAAATACCTGTAAAAAAAATGGCTCTAAACGAATTCTAAAGCAGCAGAACCCACAAAAAGACAGAGTGAAACAAATTTACAGCCCAACACAACCTGGATGGTTGATCAGAAAGGTAGATCTCGAAGGGCAGGGAGAGGAGCACAGTACGGCATGGGCACACAGGCTGTGGCGAACCTGGAGCAGGCCTCACAGGACTGAATCACAGGCAACTGTATAGGTTTCCAGACTTCTCAACCCAAGAACACCAAAGATAACTTGGAAGGTCAGTGGGAAAAGTCAGTGACTGCAGTGAGAGTTAGAAGCTAGGTCTCAGCCGCAAATCCCAAGCTCAGCCTCTGGGGCAGTGGCTGCCTCCTGAGCTTCTGGCCCACAGACAGAGGGGAAATTGAGTGGCTGATCAGAGGGGGACTGCAGGGATCTCTTGCTTTGCCCGTGCTTGGATCTGGGTCACAGTTCTGAGGAGCAGTCCTGGGGCAAGGAGGAGCGCTGGCATGGTGGAGCTTGTGGCGGTGGAGAGGAAACATGTCACTCCTTATCATACCACCTTGAAAGAACTGAAAATTTACAAGTCTCTAGAAGTATCTCTGAAAACAGCTGTACAAACCCCCGAAGCTTGGGACAGTACACTCTCCACACTGGAAGCAGACTTCTACCTTAACAAAGAGTTTAAAACTCAAGTAATTGGCTGGGATCATGAGTAAGCAGCGCAAAAAGAGTCAGACTATATTATCTTACTTTGGTGACGAAGAAGATCAAAACATACAACCAGAAGAAGACGACAAAGTCAAAGCTCCTACATCCAAAGCCTCCAAGAAAAATATGAATCAGTTCCAGGCCTTGGAAGAGCTCAAAAGGGATTTTGAGAAGCAAGTAAGAGAAGTAGAGGAAAAACTGGGAAGAGAAATGAGAGTGATGCAAGAAAATCATGAGAATTGTTTGTCTCTTTTGACCACTTATCTATTGGGGAATGACTATTAGACTCATATATATTTGTCATTTGTTTATATATCCAGTATGCCATTTATTAACTGTGTGTGATATATGAATTTGATTTTCCTTATATGTAAAAATGTACTATTTACCTGATAGGTTGGTTAGGAAGATACTTCATAAATGATAACACTTTATAAACGACCAGTCCCTGTAATAATATTGCCATTAATTATTAGGTTCATGCCGTGATAGGAGTTCTGATGGATGACACAGATCCCCTCGTCACAGTGATGAAAGTAGAGAAGGCTCCACAGGAGACATATGCTGATATTGGTGGATTGGATAACCAGATTCAGGAAATTAAGGTGGGAATGGTTTTGTCAGAACTCTGGTTTCTTCTTACTCTACTTTTAGTGTACTGATAGTCATGATTTCTTTCTTTATTAACTAGATTAGTGACTGCCTTAGGACTTGCCAGTTTGGGGACTAGTTTATTGTTTTGATTTTTAACAATTTTAGTTAATACTGTTACCGGGAAAGAAGTAGACAAAATAAATTGTAACAGTATTACTACCACAGCTTCATACTTTTTAATAAGCATAGTCCTATGGCTCAAACTTAAAATATTTTCAGATGGAGTTTTTTGTTTTTGTTTTTGTTTTTAGATAGAATCCTTAGCTATTCAATGGATTATATATCTTATAGTCTGGGAAAACTCTACTATAGTGTTGCTAATGGGCTGAATTAGAACCTGGCCCTAGTCATTGGAATATAGGTTTGTGGGGAAAGATAAGGAGTTCTATTTTGTACGTGCTGATTAGAGGTGTCTCGGGGCATCTCATTTGAAATGTCCTAGAAGCAGCTGGGGGTGTTGCCTTAAAGCTTACAGGAGAGACCAAGTGGAGCTTGATGTATAAATTGGGGCATCATAAGCATAGAAATGGATGTTAAACTAATAGGTGATAAGTTCACCTAGAGAATGTAGAAAGGAAAGAATAGGGGGGCTAGGACAGAGCCTTGGGAAACACCTACAGTTAAATGTGATCTGGATAAAGAATGAGAGGAGACTGATAAAGAAAAAGCAGTGAGACAGGAGGAGGATATCTAGGAGAAAGTCGTTTAACGAACCAGAGAGGAGAGAAGATCCAGGATGATATGGTGGTTAATAGTGGCAGATGAAACATTTAGACAGAAAGATGAGAGGCTGCAATCTGTAGAAAACCAGGAGGGTGGGATCAAGGGCACACATATAGGTTTTGACCTCATCAAGGAGAAAGAGCTACCTCATTATCAGAGACTAAAAAGGACCAATTGCTTAGGAAGGAGGAGGACTTCACCTGTATAGATCACAACCCCTTTCAACTTAATAGATGATTCTCATCAGTTGCTGTTGCAGAAAAAAAAAAAATTAATCATTTGATAGCCAAACTTGCTAATGAGACTGTACTTAACTAAGCTAGCCCTGGAACACCCTACACAGCTTATAGAATTCAGAAATCTAGAATCATCTTCACCCTGAGATGAGTAGAATATGAGTGGATGAAACAGAGTAGCAGCTAGAAACTTAATTAATTGGGATCCTAGCTATGGTTCAGTTGTGGAAGATGGTTATTTATTTGTAAAGAGACGCTTTCTGAGCAATAGTGATTGAAACTGGCCCTTGCTTAGAAAAATAAAGATTATGTAATTGGAAGCTACTTAATAAATTTAATAGTAGTGATAAACTAGAGAGAATTCAATTCAGGCTAACATGATTATACAAACATATACACATATACAGATACACACATATACATATAGAGAGACAGGAAAGTGTAACTGGGAGCTTAACTGGTGGATTTCAGTTTAAGGACTTAGACAAGGCTTACCTCAGCTTACACCCTGATAAAAATAAAAACCATTGTTTTACTGGACAATTGTTTCCTCTAGGAATCTGTGGAGCTTCCCCTCACTCATCCTGAATATTATGAGGAGATGGGTATTAAGCCACCTAAAGGAGTCATTCTCTATGGCCCACCTGGCACAGGTACTTAATGTGTTGGATATTTTCAGTTACACTAAGTATGTCTGTCTTGGAGAAGAGGAGACGTAGTTGCTTTCTCTGGATATTGGGAAAGGTTGTCTTGTGGAAGAAATAAGCCTATCCTGCATAGCTCCAGAGAACAGAACTAGGACCAGTGGGTTTAAACTAGAAGAAGGGAGATTTCCTTGGAATATAAGAAATTTCTCACAATTAGAAGCTGGCTAGATGGTCTCCTTTCAAGAAGCTAATCTGAACTGAACTGACCTCCTACCTGTCAGTGGGAAGTTCTATAGAGTATAACCTTGAAGGTGCCTTCCAACTTCACAGTTCTATGATTCTGTCTCATCATTCACCTCATTTTGTGCTTTATGAGCAAGCCCCATTTTGTCCCTTCTCCAAGCCATCGCATTTGTCTCCTGCCTGATTTATAATAAAATCCTTGCCACTCCTCACCACCAAACCCTATCCACCAGTGCCACAAAGGCTTCCTCATTTGCTCCTGGAAGGTTTCCACCTGTCCTAAATTCTCTCTGGGTAGCTACATTAGCCATTCACAGGCACCTAAGTGGTGCCTTGGATAGAATGTTGACTTGGAGACAGAAGCCCTTAGTTTGAATCTTGCCTCAGACACTCCTAGCTGTGTAACCCTGGTGAAGTCATCTAACTTCTGTCAGCTTCAGTTTCCTCATTTATAAAATGAGAATAATAATAACACCTACCTCCCAAGATTGTTGGGAAGATCAAGTGCGCTAACACACAAAGTACTTTGCAAGCCTTAAATTCTATGTAAATGCTAATGCTATCATTATTTATTATTATTATTATTATTACTGCTTCTAAATAGCTGTGACCTTGGATAAATCAAGTCTCCTGCACTTTTGTTTCCACATCTATAGAATGAGGACTTAAACTTTTATCTCTGCCATTCTCTTATTCTTTGTTCGTCATTTGTTTCTTTTCATCTTTCCAGTTTCTTACCTAGAGGAGAAAAGATCAAAGAATAGTCTTTGAAAGGAAAAAGACAGTTTGAGCATTTCCCTGAGAACAACAGTAAGGCAGCTTTCTTTCAGCACATGGACTAACTTGGTGAAAATGAGCAGCTGTGGAAGGATACAGCTGTCAGCATTTTGTGATTAATGTTGGGTATGGGGTATTTGACCCTCAGGCCACAAGTGGCTTTCCAGGGGGCTGTGGCCAGGCTGTGAGGGCTCAGAACTTTTCAATCCTAGAAGCACGATAGATTAGACATTAGAAATGTATTTCCTGAAAGTAGAAAAGAGAGCCAAAGTTGAGCCAAGCAATGATTAATAGTTTGCTTAATAGAAGACTTGGCAGATCCCAGATACCAAGATGCCTAGCAATTTCACTGGACAACCACTTACCTTGAAACTATAGACACGCACTTCATTCCTGTCAGAAAGGATTGTCCCCCCTAGGAAGTTATCACAGTCACCTGGAAAGAAAATGCCCACGGCACTGAACAGTGCCGCTCAGTTCAGGCAGTAGTGGAGACTGCATGGGGCCTCCTGGCTTCTTCCCAGCCCAGGCTCTTCTGCCCACTGTGCACACAGCTCAGGAAATAGCCTAACCAGGTGTACTTACTTCTTTCTTTAATCCTTTCTAGGAGGTGCTTTGGAACTCTTTGTAGATCCACTTAATGACCCTAATTTGAGTACTGAACTCAGTTTGAGAACTAGTACTCTAGGGGAAAGTGTTGCCTCCACCCCCCCCACCCCCCCCACCCCCCGAAAGCCGAGATAGACGCATCTCCAATTGACTGCATTGATTAATGTTTTAGTCACAGCAGCTTGTAGAAGTCTATCTCCTAAGCGGTAGAGTTGTGATCTGTGTCAGTGGATAACTTTCCTCACAGACAAAATCGCACATCCTTGACGTAGGCATAGAAATTAAATTGCTGAGAACTGCTAGGCTGCCTCCTACATCAAAAGAAGTTAAACTCTGACTTAACCTGGACTTTTGTTATTTATGTGTTTTTCAAATCTTGCTCTACAGTCTATCTTGGTTTACTTATTTTTAAACTACATATTAGAGCTTAGTGAGCTTTCATATTTTTAATAAAGAGCTATACTTTTCTAGAAAAGGCTGCATCATATACTTCTGCTACTCATTGTCCGTACCTGCTAAGGGACCTACCTACTGAGCTTACGTTAATAGGAGCCACCATTCCTTTTTTGGCAGCTACAGGAATTGTAGGCACAAAGTAGAGAGGAGGAAATAATCAACCTCTTGAGAGTTTGTCTCAGAAGAGTTAGAATATGATTCTGAATAGCAGGTGGAAAAGGCCTTAGACGTCATCTCTTTAATCTCTCATCTGTAAATTTGACTTCCCAAATCTTAAGTAATTTCTCCCTTTAAATTCCTAAATCAATTCTAATTTGTCTCATACCAATTTGAGGCATGTCTTTAATTATCATCAACTCTTTAAATCTTTTGAATGGATTTAGTTAAGGTTTCCAGCTCTTTTTGGTGGGGTAGAATAGTTAGGGGGGTAAGTAGCACAGCTAAGTTGTACAAGTCACACATAGGGAACAGATGCTCACAGGGGACCATGAGGAGGTTTTTTCATAAAAGCATAAAACAACTCTTTTACATTGTTTGTAAATGCCATAGACAAAAATATTTTCAGGTGCTGCAATGACTAATAATGTTTGTAACGTTCACATGTGTTCTGTTTTTTAAAATAATCAAGTGACCAAAATTGCTGGTTTAGCAAATTTCTTTCTTTTTTTTTTTTATTTCTAACTTTCTACTAGGAAAATGGAACACCATCATGGTTTCTGTTATTTTCTTTCCTTCCTGACCTTGGGCTCATGAAGTGATGTTTGTTGATATCTGAAGCAGAATAATATTGATGCACCTTTTTAAAAAAAAAGTCTCTGTCCCTAAGTAGATACCTCCATTGTTTTTTTCCCCCCTACTTTTTATGATAGTGAGTTTTCATAGTATCTTTGTGGGGTGGGAAAAGAGAAGACAGGCACTTTCTCCCCATTAATGAAATGGTAGTGAGTGATTGACTAGAGGTTACGAGTAATTCATGGAATATTTATTGCTTGAATACAACATGTTAGAACCTGAGTCAGTTATTTTATTTTTAACTTCAGGTCAAGATCCCACTTTGAGTCACCTGCAGTATGCAAGAGGCTCTAGAAGGATCTTTTAGAAATCTTCACAGAAGAATCTGAGCCTTGCTTATCAGGGTCCTCTTGGGGACATGTGGATTCAGAGATGAACACTTTGCATTCCAGGAGATTACATTACGGTTCGAATAGGGGAAATCACAATGATCAATTCAATTAGACTTCAACAAACACTAACAAATCCTCTTCCATTAACTGTATGAGCATGGGAAGGTCACTCAGAACCTCCATTTTCTCATTTGTAAAATGGGAATAAAAATGCCTAAACTGCCTGTACTTCACAAGATTGTGGTCAGGAAAATTGGCTAACTAGCATTTGTTAAGTGTCCAGTGTGTGCCAGCCATGATGCTGGAAATGTTTTAGAAGTTTTAAAATGCTAAGTAAATGTGAGGAGGTAGAGTTAATATGATTATGTGCTATTTCCAAAAGGACTAGAATGTGAAGAACTAGGATGCTGAAGCATGGACCAAGGTAGCACGTGGTCCTATGTGTCAGGAGATTGGACCCGCCTCTGGCTGTGCCCCAGGCTTCCTCCTCTGTCCCTGAGTGGATACCCCTGCAGCTAGCACATGATCTGTACCTTCAGAGCATCTTGTGTTTCTAGAGCACTTGATGGTTTGTAGAATGCTTTGCTCAGCACAGCCCTGTCGCTAAGTAGTGTGAGTATCATTATTCCCATTTTACAAATGAGGGAACTGAGACTTAAAAAGTGAGGCATTTATTTATCTGTGGTCACACAAAGCCAAAATTTGAACCTTGAAACCTGTGTTTCCTGACTGCAAACTAATGTTCTTTGTACAACATCTGGAGAATAAGTTACTGTTTCACCACTAAAGCAGTGTCTGCTGTTATGTTTTAAAGTACTTCAGTAGTTCTAACTGAAGTGGGGGGGGTTTGTTTGCTTTTAATCTAAAATAGGTAAAACCTTGCTAGCCAAAGCTGTAGCAAACCAGACCTCTGCCACCTTCCTCAGAGTTGTTGGTTCTGAACTTATACAGAAGTACTTGGGAGATGGGCCCAAACTTGTTCGAGAATTGTTCCGAGTAGCTGAGGAACATGCTCCATCCATTGTCTTCATTGATGAAATTGATGCCATCGGGACCAAAAGGTATTCCCTCCTTTTTATTGGATTTTGAGTATTTCAGAGATGACTAAATGAAAGCTGTTTTGTAAAAATGAATGTTTACCATCATTTTGATTATAAATGGATTTCTCTGGCATATCAGTTATTATAAATCTCTAGGAAAAATGTAAGCCTGGCTAATAATTTGTGATAATTTTTTTCTTTTTGTATATCACGTGGTACTTTTTTTTTCCTTTCAAATGTATGGTATTTTGGCTCAGAGACTAATGTTTGAAAAAAAAAGCCTGTGTTTTCTGTCTTATTACACGCTTTAATATCTGTGAAGTTAATACAGTAGAGGACCAAGCCTTAATTAGTTCTTCATTCCTTCCCTTCATTTCTTATTCCCTGTCTTCCAAGGTATGATTCAAATTCAGGTGGAGAAAGAGAAATTCAGCGAACGATGTTGGAATTGTTGAACCAGTTGGATGGGTTTGACTCTAGAGGAGATGTGAAAGTGATTATGGCCACAAACCGAATAGAAACTCTGGATCCAGCCCTAATCAGACCAGGTTAAACTCATTTTTATTATGTAATATGGCATTTTTCAAAATTTTGCTTTTCTGGAAGCTTTAACGAGTAGCTATTGAGAAAATCTTTAAAAGCAATTTTAAGAAATATCAATACTGTAACTAAAATTTTGTACAAAACAAATGCCTTCCCTTTGAGCTAGATCCTACTGCCAGACCTTGCCTGTAAAATTTTAGTCCTTTAAATATTAGTTTATAACTTGATCCCTGTCCTAAGATAAATGTTCGCATTAAATCTCAAGCAAACCCTACCTTCTCTAAAGGAATATTTTGTATAGTACCTCTATTTTATAAGCTCATTTTGGTAAGCAACTGTGATTAAAATGTTTATTTTGTATCCTTTGTACATTTTTTAAGTTGAGCTGGTCTCATTGAAATTTTTTTTTAAAAGTTAACTTTAGTACACCAGGGTGTATGTGTTTGTGTTTACTAGAAGTATTTTGGAAAATTAACTCTTTATTGAGTCAAGAGAAAGTTTGGACTAGGGTCACAATCTGACAGTAGCTTCTTTGAGGAATAATTGTTTTGATAGTGCTGTTAAGCAGAATAGAAACCTCTCCATGGCTTGTGACTCTTCATGCTTTCCAGAAAAATCCCTTGTGGGAAGAAGGAGCCAAGAAGAAGTTGCCTTTACCTAGTAGCCACTGGTTTAATTGACCGGTTCCTTATGCCTTGCACTTCAGGCCAGGCTAGATTTACTGAAGGGATAGAGGTTTATAAATGACACTGAAAACATATTTTATGCACCCAGGACGTATTGACCGAAAGATTGAGTTCCCTCTGCCAGACGAAAAGACCAAGAAGCGCATCTTTCAGATTCATACAAGCAGAATGACTTTGGCAGATGATGTAACTTTAGATGATTTGATCATGGCTAAAGATGACTTGTCTGGAGCAGATATCAAGGTAAGAAATTTGCTTAGGCCACTAATGGAAAACTACAATTCATTTAAAATGGCTAGTGAATGTGTATAACCTACATGCTAATTAGACACTAATATAAATGGCATTTTTAGTTTAATTTAGCTGTAGTTATTGTTGATTTGCCACCACATTGAAATTATACATGCTCTTTTATAGTGAAGATCTTTTAGTGCCTAATTTTATAAAAAATAATACTCATTCTCAGCCACAGTTAAATTTTTTTTAAAAACATAGTCACCGATGCCCCGAGTGAGCCATTTTTTTGTTCTGATCCTGGCAACTTTTTCAAGCATGCTCGAAGCGATCTGGCCTTACATACCTTTAAAAGTGAACAGTCTCCTCCCTTCTTAAAGGGAAAGAGTGGCCACTGCTCTTGAATTTGGCCAGAGTTGTCAGATGTGTCGGAATCCTGCTCTGATCTAAAAATTCAGTGTTTTATTTATTATATTTTGACCAGTCTTACTAAATCATGATTTGAGAAGACTCTGCTTCTTGGTTTTACATCACTGCTACTCATAGTATAGGAGAGTTTTACAAGAAATCAGAATGGATAACAAGGCCTGGTTGTACTTGTGGAAGTTCTTATCCAGCTTTCATTCATTCTTTCTAATGTTTTATCAAACTTTAACCTGCAGGCCCTGCAGGGTGAGTGGTAGACATGATACCTCTCCATTTGGATAGCTAGATTTCATCTTAGAATCTGGAGACTGTTTGTAGAATCAGGTCATCATTGACTGTTGAGTGAAAGAATTTTAATTGCTGGGAGATAATAAAGTCCAGCTGTCCTCAGTTTCCAGAGCCATTCCTTCACAACAGTCCTATAAAGTAAGTTGTTGCAGGTATTCTTATTCCTCCTTTGCAGATGAGGAAATAAGCTGAGAAGAGTAGTAACTTGCCCACAGACTTCTGGCTGCCAAGTCTTTTGGTGATTTTTGTTTTTGTTTTTGTTTTTTGTTTATTTGTGCAATCATGGAAACATATTTCCATATTAGTCATGTTGTGAAAGAAGGAACAGAACAAAAGGGAAAAGACACACACACACACACACACACACATACACATAAAAGTGAAAATAGTATGCTTTGATCTGCATTAGTACTCCATAGTTCTTTCTCTGGATGTGGATAGGATTTCCCATCATGAGTCTTTTGGAATTGTCTTGGATCATTGTATTGCTGAGAAGAGCTAAGCCTATCATAGTCAATCATTGTACAGTGTTACCAAGTCCATTGTTTAATCCACAGCAATGTGCTGCCTCTCTGCCATGCTGTTTCCCATGAAACAGCTCTTCTGTCAGACCACTGTGGCTTGATGTAACCAGCAGGCTTCTCCACCAAGAAGGTTACTGTCTTTCAATTAGAGATTCTCTAAGTAATACTTTTAATTGCTACCCATCCCCTCAAATAATCAAAATTTAGCTTTTAGCTAAAAAATGATCACTTATATTTCTCCTCCATAGTGTTCTAGCAGTTCACACCTCAGTTGACTATCACACACCTTTTTTGAAAATATCTCCCCCTCTAGGTTGCTAGCATAGAGTTACAGATCTCTAAGGCCCAAGTTTTTCCTTTTGAAAATTCTGTTCCTCTTTTGCAGGCAATTTGTACAGAAGCTGGTCTCATGGCCCTAAGAGAACGTAGAATGAAAGTAACAAATGAAGACTTCAAAAAATCTAAAGAAAATGTACTTTATAAGAAACAAGAAGGCACCCCAGAGGGACTGTATCTCTGAATGACCCGGGCTGCCTTCGTGAAAGTTGTTGGGAGCTGAACTGAAAACACTGGGAGAACTGAAAGGGCATCCATGCTCCAGTTATGAGCAAGGGTTTTTTTTTAATATATATATTACTCAGATGGGGTGTGTGGGGTACCCATTGAACTGTGCTAGTCTTTTGTTCACTGTGCTACACTGTATTCCACAATAAAGCATTCTCTTTCAGAAGGCATTCATGTATCAGTTGTGTCATCTGGTCCATAGACAGTGTGTGTGAGGGTGGTACCAGTAATTGTCAGCTTCCACGTGCTAAGCTGCTGGCCTGCAAAGACAGAGCTCATGTGAAAGGTAAACGATGAAGATTTATCTTGCCACCTCAACATCCCTTCTGAAGACTGGTACATTTGTGGGTGGGTTTTCTTTTTGGCAAGACAGTAATTAGAAGTTATTTTACTGCTTTATTCAGAAGTTTAATGTTCTTGGGGAGTAAGTCCTAGCACATGTTTTGGGTCCCCATCCTAGCCTTCCCTCATCCTGAACATACACACACACATACACTCACACATAGAGCAGGGTGTGGTTATTTACCTGAGCAAAGCCTTGAAAGGGTGAAAAATCACAGGCCAGCACCGCCTTCTTGTGCCACAGGTCTGGGCTCTTCCCACTCCCAACAAAGAGGCAGGCACTGACAAAACCCTTCAGAGGTTCTCTCTCCATTTGACTGATGGAGGCACCTGGGTGCCGAGAGATTAAATGATGTGCCCGAGGTCAAAGGTCAGAATGTTAAATGGAAGGCAGCTTACATAGAGATCATCTATTCTACCCAGCCCAGTCCCCCAACACAATTTTGAGACCCAGGGATGTGAAATGGCCTCCCCAAAGCCACAGACCTAGACAATTGCATAATTCAAGCTGGAAATGAAGTCTCCAGACTGGAAGTCCCTATGCCAGCTGTATTTGATCAGAAACCTCCCCTTTGGACAAAGAGGAAATCTCCCATTTCCTGATGCTACAGAAGGAAACAAAGCAGAATCCAGCCCTTACTTAGCTTTTTAAGTTGGTAGTGGCCAAATAACTCGTTTACCTTAGTCACTTCAACATGGTCCTGTTCATCCTCAGCTTGTTTGTGGACTGTGGACTATGGCCTCCCCAGGAAACAACAAATTGTGTCTTTTTTTTTTTATTCGACCTATGGCTTCATGGGTGTTAGGGAGCTCCCAGGCAAAGAAGTCAACAAGCTTAGTAAAACCAGGCACTAGGCTAAGCGCTGGGGATAAAAAGAAAGATGGAAACAATCCTCTGCCCTCAAGGTCCTTATGTTCTGATGGGGGAAGAAGACAAGTTTATAAATGGCTGCATGCAAGATAAATCAAGGGTTGATGGAAGGGACCCTTACAGGAGAAGATTCTAAATGTCCTCTAACTCTTAGTTGCCTGGGGGCAAGAAAGGTCAAGGAATTTCACCAGTCTCACAGTCTTGTCTGTGTCATAGGTAGGACTTGAACCCAGGTTTTCCTGGCTGGAGCTGACTCTGCCCATTACACCAGAGGTAGATGTAGGCAGCCCACAACACTCCCCACCTATTGTAGCAGGAACCAGATCAAAATGTAATGGAAAAATACTGAACCAAATAAATAAAAATGCAATAGAATGTAGATGATGTTAACGTGGTTTTCTAAGTCAATATGGTCTAGTGGTCCCCTGTGTCTGTTCTGAGTGGCACCATTGCTACCTCTCAAACTGAGCTCTGGTGCTTTTTTGGAGATGCCACAGGACAGTTCCCTATAAAAATAGTAGATATTGGAGACTAGGGGAAATCTTGATCTTGAGTCTCCTAAATGGTGATGAATTGAGTTAAGCAAAAAAAAAAAAACCAAAAAACCCCACACAACCAGCTAACAGAAATGTGATTGGCTGATACAATGAAAATAAAACATCTACGCTGCAGTCAGAGGAAGCATCTAGGCTTGCATACTTCCTGTGAGGGGTTTCCAGAACCAAATGAATTGGTACTGAAAAGTGTAAGGTCAACTCTAAAGGAAGACAAGTCTTAGACGCTACACACTTTTAAGCTTTAATAGTTTAAACAACTTAAAAACTTCACTGACTTATTCCAAATTAAAATTTCTCTCATTAGGTTGGTGCTTTTGTGTGGTAGTCAGGGAAACTGCTGTGGGGAAAACAGCTATCATAAAAAATGAAGTATAGATTCCCAGAACTCTACCCTGGCTTCTTGAATAATACCAATGGTCTAAATGTGAACAGAGCCATACAGTTGACCTCCATGTTTTTGCATACATCATCTTACTGAATGTAGCCCTACAAACATTTTTTTTAAGTGCTTGCTATGTAAGCCAGACACTACTGTAGGTACTGGGCCAAACAAAAACACACAGTCTCAACATCAAGGAGCTTATTATCCCCCAGCAGAGAAAATAACTGAGGTGAAGAGGTTGATTTGCCCAGGGCCAGGGCTAGAACTCAATTCTTCAACAATTGGTCTGGGGTTCTCACCACTCCCAGGATGCCTCTTATTCAACTCAACTCAAATGAATTTATGATCTCATCAATGTAGGTAGCCCCTCCCACAATGCTAGTCACAACTTATCCATCCCTGCTTGCCCCATTCTGTTATCCATACTCTTTCTGCACTGCATGGGTGTGGTGGTAAATGTTTAACAACCAGCTCTCCAGAAAAATAAAATGTGCACACATTTAAGTTTAATCTGCATTATGAACATTTTCTCCCATCACTTTAAGTTGAAAATCAATGAAATAATAAATCAAGCCCTGATCTTAGTCTTTGCCTATTTCTGAGGTTTAAATGTTCACACTGAAAATTGAACAACTGACTTGAGAGCTAGTAGGAGCTGGCTCCAGCGCACCTGTGGGTCCATTTTCCCACATGGTAAGGATGCCTCTAGAACCCATGAGCTGTTACTCAGTGATGCCTCACCAGGGGACTGACCTATCATTTTTGCTGTTTCCCACTCACGCATAATGCTACAGCAACTAATTCTGGTCTCCTCTTCTTGGCTACTCTTACATGATTCTCTATGAGAAGGGAAACATTTTCTTTGGGAATATAATTCTGGCATCCCAGGATTGTTGGGCCTGAAGTCAGGAAGACCTGAGTTCAAATCTGGCCTCAGATACTTCCTAGCTGTGTGACCCTGGGCAAGTCTCTTAACCTCTATTTGCCTCAGTTTTTTCAACTGTAAAATAGGGGAAATTACAGCACCTACCTCCCAGGGTTGTTGTAATAAATGAGATGATGTTTTGTAAAGCACAGCACAGTGCCTGGACCATAGTAGGCACTTAATAAATGCTTGCTTCCTGAACTATGGGCTGACCTCTAATAAATAGCTAAAAAAGCCATAAGAGGTGGTTTTCCCCTCTGAAGTGTCACCAAATGGCTGTTGACACAGCTTTACATACTCACTGGCTCATTTGGCAGCTCAATTTACCAGCAGAGCCAGCTGCTTCTGTGGGGAAGTATCACATATGAAGGCAATATGGCACCATTGTTTCCCAAGGATGTAGGTGGTACATGGAAACAATACTGGTTCAGAGTCAAATCCTACCAGTGGTTTGTGTGAGCTTGGACAAGTCACTTAACACCTATCCACCCCCAACCCTGCCTTGGTTACCTCATCTATAAATGAGTAGGTTGGATGAGAAAGCCTTCGAAGTCCCTTTCAGCTCTATGATCCTACGAATTACCGTGTCCCTGATGTCTTTGTTTGCACTCCCTACTTGAGATATAATTACTTTAAGTTTTGTTCACAATTCTGGAAATGTGATTAATTTGACATTTGGGAATGTCACTTAAAATAGGAAAGTTGCCTAAATTCCTATTCAGCCAAAACAACTAAGGTGGGGAAGGGTGAATCATAGGGCTAGCAAAATGACTCAGAGAGAATTAATAATCATAACAATAACAATGATGAAGATGACTTAGTAGCTATATAATATGATCACAGAACCAAGACTATTGTTTGGTCAGAAAGTGACTCAGCCAAGGTCACACAGCAACCTAGTGGTTAGAACTCACTCTAGAACCCAAGTTTCTTGGCTCCCAATCCAGCTCTTGTCCAATCAGGGCTACGCCTGAACCATCCTAAGCAGACAGAAATATCTGACCTCCTGCTTAAAGTCCAGGGAACGAAATGTCACATTCCATCCTCGCTGTGCTCAGCTAAGCATCACTTGGAAATCTTACATTTCTCACTTGAACCCACCCTACACCCCAAGCCCAAAACATAACAGACCCAGAAAACCACAACTTGGAATTTCATACTCAAGGCCTCAAAATGCTTTACAAAATAATAAATATCCTGGTTCTTGACTTTGCAGTGGGTGGAGGGAGAGAAAGAATTTGGACTTGAAAATTAAAAAAAAAATTTTTAAAGAAAAAGTATCCTTGCCATCACTGACGTGTAGCCCTCTCTGGGAGAAAAGAAAGGACCGTGGGCACTTGCCTTGATTAGCCTGTGGTGAATGAAGGAGAACCCACATCTAAGGATTCTATAAATTATTCTAAGATAAAAATTACAGAATCATGGAATCCAGACCTAACAATCAATCAGTCAACATCTTAGAAACCACCTTATGGGTCTGCACCTGAGGCCCGCTGTACGTGTTGTCTCCCCCATTAAAATATGAGCTCCCTGAGAGCCCAGAATGGCTTACTTTTCTATCTGTATCCTCAGCACACAGCTCCATTTGAGTTCGGATCAGATAAGAGAATCGAAGTGATTTACCGTGGGATCATAGATTTAGAGTTAGAAGACACCTCAAAGACTTTCAAGCCTAACCCTCTCATTTAACAGATGAGAAAGCTGAGGCTTTACAAATATTTTCTTGTTAGGTCCTCACAACAGCACTGGGAGATACTATTGTTATACCCATTTTACAAATGAGGAAACCAAGGTTAGGTAACTTGCTCGAGTCACACAGGTAAATTAAGTGTCCTAGGCAGGACTTGAACTCAAGTCTTCCTAAGTCTAATTCTAGAACTCTATTCACTGCACCGTTAGCCACAAAGCACCTCTGATTTCATAGAAACCCTGTACAGAAATCTGTTTTTTCTTTTCTAGATTTAAAATCTTATGATTCTAAATGATACAAGCTATGACCATGTGAAGCCCCAACCGCCAGGTGGAAATCCATCTGGGCCTAGACCCAACCATGACTTTTCAATCCTCACTCCCAGTCTTACCATTCATGCTCCTTCTTTTAATAAATACATACTGGGCCCTCGGTAGGGCCTCCACTCACATTATCTACGCAATAAGTATGTACACAAACACCACAATCCCTCAGCTCTTCCTCCTTCACCCTCCAGCTCCCGGGTAACAAATTATCCACAGGAAGGATCGTAGATAAAGCCCTTAGAAGGGCCTTAGATGCTATCCAGTCATTAGATCATAAGCTCCTTGAGGCCAGGGACTTTCACCTCTTTTTGCATCCCCATGCTTAGCACAGTGCCTGGCACATAATAGGCACTAAATAAATGTTCATTGATTGATTAATCTAGTCCCTTTCATTTACAGATGAGGAAACTGAGATGGGTTGTGCCAATCCACCACAACTCGACAAATCGGGTATGAAACTGAAGGGCAGAGATGGTGCCACATTTGCCTGGGGAGGAATCACTGAATGGAGAAGGTTCCCAGCAGGAGCAATGGAGGACAGAGTCACACAAGAAATAAACCAAAAGGCTAACCCAGAATTTGCCCCAGTGCTTCTTTGGTGTGGGGTGTTGAGAAAGAAGCAGGAAACCAAGGTTAAGAGCTGAAAGTCAGGCCAGTGGGTTAATAAAGGACCAGGAAAAAAACTACAGGAAATGTCTAGGAGGAGCTGTTTATATGATTCGACCTGTATCTAGGTTTTAGGTGATGAAGGCCTGCATGATGGTGATGGCCAAGGCAGGGCTGGGGATGGGGAGGGAAGGGTATATGCAAGAGATGTTCTGAAGGTAGAAATCAACAGCACTTGGCTGTTGCCAAGATTGGACACAGAGAAAAGTCAAGGATAACACCAAGATTGTGAGCCCAACTGACTAGAAGGATGGTAGGGTCCTCAGACAAAGGAATTTCAGAGTTCACAAATATAGAAATGGTTAAAAAATAGCTTGTGGGTGAGGGCAAAAGTCAGAGTATGACCATCTCTGTGTGTGGCTGAGATGGAATGGAGAACTGAGTCATGGGAAATGAGTAAGTTGAGGATCAGGGAAATTAGGGCATTTGAGGAAGTGTCCAAAGTTACACTGACATTCTCTAGTAAGAGAGCAGGGGTTGGGGAGAAGAGAAAGACTGTGAACGAGGTACTGAACTCACTGAGGAAGGAAAGGGAATGTCCTGGAGGTCGGGAGAGTGCAGCTACCAGAATCTTGCTGGGTGATTAATATAGATTGAATGAACCTCAAAGGAGGAGAGATGACTGAGTGATGGTGGTAGCAGGAGGGTCTGGAAGTAGCAATGGGACACAAGGAATATTCCAACACCCCCCACTATGATCAGTGAATTGGAGAATAAGTGAAAGTGCAACCAATGACAGATAGGATAACAAGAGATGCCGTATCATCTGGAGGGAGCCATATCTCAGTGACTGTAACAAGGTGGAAGGAAAGGAAAACAAAAATATTTAAGATGAAATTAAGTTTATTACCTATGGAGCAGGCATTCCAGAGAGCACAATGGATGGGTAGTTTTAAAAGGGACACCAGGTGTGGTGGTGGGTTTGAGGATGAGAATAAAGAAATGGGGGACCAAGAATGGAGTTTGTACAATGACATCTGTAGATCAGAATCGCTGGGATGGAGAGGATAGACCAGGTGGGAGTATGCTAATCACTGGAGAATGAGTTCAGGCAGATTATCAGTGGTTAGAGAGAAGTCCACTGAGGGCAGCGGGTGATCTGACTGTTCAAGGACCTCCTTCAGTGTCCAATCTTGTGGCAGGTGATGATGTATTTGTGAGGCCCAGGTAGCCCTATTCCCAGCAAGCAGGAGCAGGCAAGGGCACAATCTGAGGGAGTCCAGACAAGAGACAGCAACTGGCAATTTGAAGTGGATCTGATCTGGAAACAGCCTCCAGGGAACTGGAGAAGGCCCTGGGACAAAGAAAGCCAAAGGCCTGCGGCCCATCCCTGGGGCTGATGCAGCTCAGGAGTGAGGAAGCTACGGAATGGTGGGTTAGATCTGGGGCCAGTTCAAGACTCTCTGGGAATTCCTAGACATTAAAGACTCCAAGACTCAAACTCCTTCTTCCTTTTCCTCTTTTCCAGAGTTCAAGGCAATGATGGCATTTGTTCATTCGTTTATTGATTGATTTGTGCTGCTAATCTCCCTTAGTCTTTGCTCTTTTCCAAAAGCTGCCAAGGCAGTATTGCAAGCAGCACAACATATACTAAGAGTCAGGAAACCTGGAGTTTGGGTCCTGGTCCTGTCACTGGGTCCTTTTGTGTTTTTGTTTTTTTGGCCCCAGACACCTCATCTATAAAAATGAGGACAATATCTTCCCAACTCCAATTTATCCTGGCTATATCTTACTTATATGTGGTTGGTTGCATGTCATCTCCCCCATTAGATTGTGAACTCCTTGAGAACAGGGCTTGTGTTTTGACTTTCTTTTTTATCCCCAGCACTTACCACAGTGCCTGGCACATAGTTGTTTGTCCTTCATTCTTAAAGAGGACCAATGATATCACAGGATGATGCCTTGACTCATGGGTGAATTGTATTTAAGTGAGGCAGAACTGCACAGAATTGTCAGCCTCACTTGCTCTTCCAGAGTCATCGATGTCCAGTGGCAAAAAAAAAGTCAGGATGATTGGAGATGATCTAGGATGACCTTGTCTTGATTGTCTACCCAAGCTCTAAGCCCTCCACAGCACCTGCTTCAGCCGCTTTCACGGCCTTTGGAACAAATTGTTTCCACCAAGGGAAGTCTTCACGGGCTTGGTGTGGACACCCCCTAACTCACTGATGGGTTTGTGGCCCATCAGTTACCATCAACCTGGTTTAGTCTGCCTGCTGAGATGGCTTACTGGGGTGTGGCCGCTGCATGTGCTACAGCTTTTTGGAGGTCGGAAAAGCAGGCTGGAAAAGGGCTCAGCAAGTCCTCACACCAGAAATGCTAGCCCTCTTTAAACTCCCCATACACATAGCAGGCACTTAGTAAACACCTGTTGACTTGACTGGTAAAGGTTAAATAATACATGTGAACATGTTTTAAAAGTATGAAATGCTCCACATATTGAATGTTTTTTTAAATATTCACTACTACTAGATAACATGTATATTGCTCCTTCAGCCATGGAGAGAAGGAAAGTCATTTTCACACAACTATTAAATGGTAGGCAGGATTGGACCCAAGGTCTTCCTGACTCCACGTCCAGCCCACCACCTCTCTTACATGTTACCATATACTTCCGCATGGTGGGTGAGAGAATTGGTTTGACCTACTTAGCACAATTGTCCGGCGGCTTTTGAGTGCCCACAACATTCCACTCAGCTTTTAAGTCCTTATTATGAGAGAAGCACTATGCTTAACTAAAGGAGGCAAGTCACAACAACTTGATGTCACCAATCACCGCACACCCGGCCCTTCAAGTCTCATACACTCTGCCCAGTGACCCACCGTCACAGGAATTGGCCTGATCTGTTAGTTCAGGGGTTCTTAACCTTTTTTTTTGTATCATGGAACCCGTTGGCAATTTGGTATAGCCTAGGGACCCTTTCCTAGAATAATGTTTTTAGGGGGCAGCTAGGTGGCACAGCGGATAGAGCACCGGGCCTGGAGTCAAATCCGGCCTCAGACACATAACACTCACTAGCCGTGTGACTGGGCAAGTCACTTAACCTCAATTGCCTCACACACACACACACACACACACACACACACACAAAAGAATAACAGTTTTAAATAATGAAAAGAAATGTTTAATTTTGGTTAGAGGTTAGTGAAAATAAAGATGTAACTTTTCCCTCATCTAAGTTCATAGACCCCCTGAAATCTGTCCACGGACTCTGTGGACCCCTAGTTAAGAACTGCTATACTAGGGGAAGTTTGTCCCCATCCATTCATCTTTGCTCCGTCTCCACCAGCGGCATTACCTCAAACCCTGACTCTCCAGGTTACTTGCTGCGATCCAATCAAGTAAGAGGTGGGGAACCTGCGGCCTCAAGGCCGCATGTGGCCCTCTAGGTCCTCAGGTGCAGCCCTTTGACTGAATCCAACCCTTTTATTTTGAGGCCGCAGGTTTCCCCTCCCCCCCCCACTTTAAGTCATCTCCCGTCTTGCTTGTGACCCTGACGTTACTGCTGTCCCTGTTCCAACTCAGAATGGGGTCCTTGTCACATTGCTTGGAGTTAAGGCACTGCTCTTCTCATCTTCCCGATTGTACCCACTGTCCACTTCTGCTTGCCCCTGGCCAGAACGGTTCTAGCCATTCCAATGCCTATGGAGCATTTCCAAGTGTATCAGTTAGCACTTGACAATCATTGTAAGCACAGAACCAGGCTCTGACTGAATGGCTCAAGCGGGGTCTCATACTCCTTAGGGACTTGCTTCCTTATCTCCAAATACTTTCCCAAATCTTTCAGTCCAGAAAAACTGTTCTACTCAATGACCCCCGAACACGGCCGTTGTTTTTCTTGTTGTTGATTACACTGCCATGCATATTACCACCACCGTGGTTTTTTGCTCCCGATGTTCCCCCTCCCTGGAATGCCCTTATCATCTGAGCTATATCACACCTACTTCACAGGGTTGTTGTAGGAGCAAATGAGATAGCACACGTAAAGTGCTTTGCAAACTTCAAAGTACTACATAAATGTTAGCTATCATTATTATTATTGTTGTTATTTATCCTTAAAGGCACTCTGAGCCCCACATCCTTTAGGGAGCTTTCCTACCTGCTTGTTAACATCCTCCACATCTATCCACGGCTTATCCACGGCTTTTAAGGCCTAGTTCAAGCCCCAGTCTCCAGGGAAGCTTTCCAACCCACCCCAACCCACAGCAGTCTGTCCCTCCTCTGAGGTCATGTACAGCACATGTTGCCCACGATGCTCAGAATAGGATGCCTTATGGAATCTCCATGCCACTGGATTAGCCTCATCTTTTTCTTGTGTTATTTTATAAAAGGAATTTCCCTGGCTGGTGCAACAAGGGGGCAGCACCTCCGTGAGGCCTCTGGGAACCAACAGGGAGTAACAAAAGATGTGGTGCAGTAGCCCTGCTAAGAGCTGCCTCCCAATCTCTTCGAATCGATCCTCATTCCCCACCACCATTAATACGCACAACGGCCAGAGAACTTACACTGGTTACTGTTGACAGTGTGGTTGTTGTAGCCTCAGGAGACGGACTCCTGTGTCCCACATATGTTCAAGTGACAGAATACATATGTGTCAAAGACCACCTTCACACACTGCAGCATCACCACAATCTCCATGACCCACCAGGGCAGCAGGGTACTTATCCGTGCAGGATGCGAGGGGTGAACAACCACCAGTTGGGTCCAACACGGGCTTTTGTCAGGACTAGACATGGCTATAACTGGGTAAGATGATCAGAGCTTTGTCCCCAGATACCAAAATTTAGTGCGCACAAAAAGTTAGTGCATGTACCCTCATAGAGAAAGCTACTGTAAGAATTAATTCCCTACCCCTTACTGAATTTATTTTAATTATTTCTAACATTATTTTCCAATCATGAATTACAAATATCTACAACACACAATGAATGTTAACTGAATGTTAATTTCTAGTAACGTATAGGCAGATGCTGCTTAGCATCATCGATTAATTTTGCAAAAGCATGATACAGGGGGACAAGAGAGAGGGATGCTAGGTCCATGGGAACGATACCGATGTATATGCAATAAGAAAGATGTCAGGGATAAATGCTCGGGGAATTAATCAAAGGACTTACCTTACATTATCACCAGCCATCTTATATGCCTCTCAGGCAATTAGCAGAGCCAGTGTCATTGGAGTTTAGCATTATTAAAAAAATCTATTTTAGGATCAGAGAGTAAGAGTTGGAATTGTCCTTAGAGACCATCTGGTCCAACCCCCTCATTATAATAATAACAGCTAAAGCATACAGAGTTTTACGGTTTTCAAAGCACTATACAGCATCTCATTTAAACCTCACAACAACCTTGTAAAGTGCTGTTATTATCCCATTTTACAGATGAAGCTAAGACACAGAGAGATTAAGTGATTTGCCCAAGGCCACCTGGCTAGTAAGTGCCTGAGGTAAGATTTGAACTCGGGTCTTCATTCCAACTCCAGACTTCCTAGCTACATCTCCTTTAATCAGATAAGGAAAATTAGGGGCAGCTAGGGGGTGCAGTGGATAGAGCACTGGCCCTGAAGTCAGGAGGACGTGAGTTCAAATCTGGCCTCAGACCAAACACTTGACACTCACTAGCTGTGTGACCCTAGGCAAGTCACTTAACCCCAATTGCCTAAAAATAAAAAAAAAAAATTTGAAAAAAGATAAGGAAAATTAAATCCAGGATGTGTGCTTGTGATGTTTGCTCGTAACAAATGCCAGGAGTATCAGAAACAGAATTTGAACCAAGGCCTTCTAATTCAGTTAGTGATATTGGGAAACAAGGTTGGTTAGGCATGCCTGCCTCTAATTGTCTGCATTTCCCTCAGATTTGGCCTCATTTCCCAGATTTCCCACAAAGCAGAAGGTAGTTCTCTGCACTGCCATTTTCCACAGACATCCCCTTCTGGTTTGGGGCACAGCACTGGCAAACCTCAACTGAGTGAAAACTACTGCAGAAAAGACAAACATAGGCCAGATCCCAGAACCCATTATAAAGTTCTCCAAATTACTGTCCTGATCCTTCTTGGTCCCTGGAAACTTATTATATTATATGTATGAAAAGTCATTGTACTGTATTATTATAAATGTATTATCATCCTTCTTTCACTATGCAGAAGTCACCCATTATTTTCATTGTACACCATCACAAGGTGGAGGATCTGAGGACTGAGGGGACAGTCAAGAGTAATTTCACAGCTTCCTATGGCTCAAATTATTACCCTTCTCCTCCCCTACCTCTCCTCCCTTGGGACTACAGGAGAAAGACCAAGATCTTCCCCTGACCTTGGTACTCACAGCAGAAATGGGTGTGGTTAAGCCCTTGGGTAGTCAAGCAGATGTGGCAATGAACAAATTTAAGAGTTGGAAGCAAAGTGTGGATCTCAAGCACTTTGTGTGTCTATGGTTTATCGATGAATGGATGCATTTACAAGGGAGAGACACCATGTCCAGGCAAGCCAAACCACCACTACCACCTTGATTACCAAGCCCCCTCAAGACCTCAATGGAGATAGCCCAAGACCCTAAATCTAAGAGTCCCAAGATTAGCAGTGCCCCCCAAACCACCAGACCTGCTTCCAGCCTGTCCCCTGAAGCAATCACTGAGGGCAGAAATCATTGTGGAGAATGGACTCACTTGCTCACCACCACCAGCAACAGTGGCTTACCGGCTGCCAGTAACAAGAAGATAAGCACAAGTAGTGGTAGCGTCCCCTAAACCACTCGTCCTGATTCTGGCTCAGCCGTCTTGGCCATCATCCAGAAAAGCAACTCCTAAGGAGAAGGCACCTGCCAACCCCACCAACTACCAGCCAACTGCCATCCATAGTGCAGGCAAGCCAGACAGGCAGGTCAGGCCAGCACCACCACCTTAACCACCATCTCTCCTCACCCTGATGGGGACAGCCCAGGACCCTGGGCACAAGAGCCCTGAGAACTGCAATGCTTCCAGGTCAGTGCCTGCAGCCACCATTCTGGGAAGAAAACCCTTGTGGAGATGCAGCCTGGCAGCCAGTCCTGCCGGTACTACAAAGCTACTGAAGACCCAGAAAGGAAAGTGGTGGCACCAGAGCCTTTGGCAGCAAAGTCAAAAAGTTCAACATCAGACACTTTTATGATTTCATCAGTGGAAATGACATGAAACATTAAAGAAGAGGCATTAACATCTGCTTTGCCACTACACCCAAGGACATAGGACCTTTCCATCTGACCTGCTGAAATCTTCCAAATGTTTTGTGTCCCACTGTTAAAATGGGAGCTCCTTGACAGCAGGGGCTGTCTTACTTCCCATTGGGTTTCCTCAGTGTTTAACACATAGTTAGCACTTGATAAAAGACTTTTCCATTCATTCATTTGCTCACTAATAGGCATATCTGTGTGACTGTGCCAAGGTCTGTACCTCCAGGAAGCTTTAACGGAGCCTACATTATTTGTTACCCTGGGAGGTCAGGGAGGCTGGGTGCATGAATGGGTTTCGGTGGGGCAGATGCCTGAGCCAGTGGCCAGTATGGATCTTGGCCCTGTGGGAAGCTGCAGATGAGTGCATGGGTAAGGGAAGTTCTCGAGGAAAGGTTCTTAACCTGTGGTTTGTGAACTTAAAAAAAATAAATTCTGATAACTGAATTTCGACATAAAATGTTTCCTGTGTAATCCTAATGCCCATGACACAGAAAAAAAAGGTGAAGAAGCTATCCTAGTCAGGTATTTAGCCTATGTAATTGCTGGAGTCTGGAGGTAGACTCTTAAGTGGCAGCCCTTGAGACTATGATGATGAAAAGTTCTGAACAGATAAATATGAACTGACAAGAGATCTGGGTCCTTGGTAGACAGCAAAAGGGAAAGGATAAGTCTGGAGAGTAATATATGGACCCAAGAACTGGAATGTGAAAGAGTGTGTGTGTGTGTGTGTGTGTGTGTGTGTGTGTACGCGCTATGGTGTATGAGTCCATTGAAACAAATACTATGGCATAGAAATAGAATTTCATAGCTAAAAAAAGCTTTCACCTAGACTATGAAGGAATTCCAGGCCAAGGGTCTTGATACTTGAACCCAGTTCCAGCCCTAAGACAGCATAGCCTAATGCAGGGAGCATGTCCTCTTCCCAGAAAGCAATTGGTATTTTCTTTGTTAGAGAAGTAACAAAGGAAATCAGTTCTGAAACAGCTCCAGGGAACCTAGTTCAGGTCTAAAGCTATAGACTGATGTATTTCAAACCAGAGAAGTCAAAAGTGATCAGAAAGATGGGAAAGAAGAAAACCAACCCCTGTCCAGATTGCTGCAGCGGCTGAGTCTTATGATCAAGCCATGATCTCAGCAGAGGAGCTGAAGACTTCTAACCCACCTCTTCATTAAATATTCACCAATCAGGGTTGATTTTCACCTGTTGGGGCACTCCCTTTTTCCAGTCTCTCCATGGTTTTGTCTGATTACTGAGAGAAACCAGTGACGATTAATGTATTGGTTATTAGCTAGCCTAATTAATCAACTGATTACTAATTACCCAGAAACTCTGTCTCTTGGGTTTTTTATTCATCACACCTGTATCACTGAGTTAAAGCTGGAAGGGACCTTAGAAACCACTGAATCTAAACCCCTCATTTTACAGATGAGGAAACTGAGGCACAGAGAAGCCACGTGACCATGGAGATAATTAAGGGTCTGATGCAGGATCTGAACCCAGATCTTCCTGATCCCAAGTCCTGAGCTTATTCCAACACATCATCTCCCACCATGACCAAATTTCTTCTTCTCCAAACTAAACACGCCCAGTTCCTTGAACCCTTTCTCGTAAGACATTCTGCTTTGTAATTTCAATTAGGACCTTTCTTTTCTCAGTTTTCATAAAGGTTCTTTGTCTTCTAAATGAGATGCTACAAAGCAGAAATAAATAGAACCCCAACATTAAAACACAGCACTGTAATAGCCAAAGAAAAGCTAATGACATTTATTAAAAGCAACACTGCAAAAAAGACAGCTCTATAATCTATATTCAATAGCGAGAGTTTCTTCAAAGCTGTTTTCTTCAAGTTTAAATGACTTTCTGGATTTAAAGACTCCAGTGAAATCAGTCAAAACTTCCTCAGAATGTTTTCTCCCTGTGAATATGTATGTTGACTTTTTACATAATTACTAACTGGCTTCAAGTAGCAAAACAAGAGCATTGTCAACTTTGGCTCTATTAGTTTGAAAAACTAAAACAAAAAGCTAAGGTGGATTCTCCCACTGATGTGCTCCTCCAAAACCTTGTTATGGCATAGAGGTGACCTTGGCTTGGCTCCTGAAGACGTGGAAAGTCTCTCTATCATCCCAAGCCCAGGAGGTCTAGCTAAATTCTGAGAAGCTCAACAACAGAAGTCTGGGCATGGGTCTCTGAAAGTAAAAAGAGTACTAATTTCTATAGTACCACAGGAAGCTTACCTTAGAACGACACTCTGAGGCAGCTAATGAAAGTATTAGTCCCATTTTAAATAAAAGGAAATTGAGACAGAACAGCAAAGTGATTTGTCCAGGATGACACAGCAAGTAAGTGTCAAGGCAAGGATTCAAACTCAGCTCCTCTGACCCCAAGACTTGTGTTCTTCCCCTACACTGTATAAGTGCTGAAGCAAAAACAACACTGAGAGAAAGGGGAGCATCTCCTTGACAGGGGATGGGACTATAGTTTAAAAGCTGACATATAACTTTGATACTTTTCCCTTTACAACAATAGAAACCGCTATTGTATGAATGATGATCTTGATTATGATAGGAATGCCTTAGGAAACAAAATGCCAACTCAATGCATAAAGCCATGGAGCAATCTTTAAAATTCAGATGTGTCTGAGAGAGGTCCACCCTAGAACTTCTGCCAGGAAAGCATGGTCCAGGGGTCACAAAGAGTCAGACATGACTGAACAACATCAACTCCAGAATCTGACCCGACAAAAAGGACATCCAAGTTCTACACCGCATAAGTAAAGATCCCTGAGAGAGGATGGTCATGATTTGATTCGATCTTTAGTCCCAAATTCATCTATAACCCACATCTAATTCAGGCTAAGGGGGCAAATACACTTGGCTCCTAATTTCTAAGTCCTCTAAGGAGATACATTTAACATACTGATAATGAATCATATTGAGCACAGGGAACCAATGGCAAAAGAGTTATTATTTATTTCCAAGTTTGTCTTTCTATACATATATACATGATATTCACATATGTAATCGATACAATAACAGGTTTCTGTATAAATAAGACATCTAAACATATGGAGGATGTGAAAGACTGCTGAATACCTAAATATACATTATATTGGGAACCCTTGAAAATTTAAACAAGATCCTTAAAAAACAAAACAAAACAACAAAGCTTTCCAGTCCTAGTCCACGTTTCCCAACTTGTCCACTCCAAAGCTATCACAAGACTGTTCCCCTCATCATTAATCTTCTAAAAGAAGCTCTAGTTCTTCGATTGGTACCCGAACTCTTAATTCCTTCTCAGTCATCAGATCTAGGATTTCCTGGATTTGATCAGGGAAATAATCCACTGCATCCATATATAACACCTATGACAAGAAAGAACAAAAAAAAGGGAGGGGGAGGAGAAAATTATATCTTATAAATTAGGAGAGAAGTCAAGCAATTTTCAATAAACAAAAGCAAAAAAAGAACAGTATTTGGAAAGGAACAGGATATGAACCTTTCTGTTAACAGCTTCAACTAACATGATAAGAGCAAGAATCCTTTCTTCTCCCTCCCCTGCACATGTGCAGGCATGGTGAAAAGTGAAAAGGCTACTCAAAACAAAAAAATAAAATGGTATCTAAATGTGAACACTCTGAAAGACAAGCAGAAAGGAGTAGTCAACTGGTCAGAGCATTTATTAAGCACTGTAAGAGAGGGATGCAAAACCTAAGGTGAATATACAATCTGGAGTTAAGATGAGCCAAGAATCTAGGCAGAGATAAGAAAAACAATTTGGGGAAATAATCTCCCTTCCCTACCCTCCCCCAAAAAATTCTTTCCTCAAACTTTAAATGAAAGGGTATGAAAAAGAAAAACAAATGTCACATTAAAGGGTAAACTCCCATACATTATTATTCAATGTAACCATGTTTTTCCTAAAACAGGCAATCAGCACAGGCATGGAAGAACCTCCTCCCCCCCCCCCCCCCCCAACAACAGACAAGAGGTGATGTAACTTCAAGCTGAGACTCAATCATGCATTGGCCTTTATTTTTAACCTACCTTTGCCCAAGGACAGTGCTGGAGAGCTCTGTAAAATACACCTTTGCTTCTTTCTTTGTTTCCTAGCGAAACCTAAAGGGACAAAGAGAAAAAAGGAGACCAAAGAAATAGGGTAATCTGAAATGAGGCAGTGAGAACCAAAAATCCTACAATGACCCAAAAAAACACATTAGCTATATCGCGATGACCCAACTTTACTCGTGGTCAACTCCTGGGTGACTTCAACCATCTAGACACAGTCAAAAGACTGTGTAATAATAAACTCCAGTGGCTGCCTATCACCTCCAGGATCAAAAACAAAATCCTCTGTTTGGTGTTCAAAGCCCTTCATAACCTTCATGGCACCTTCCCTGCACTCCCACCTCACCCCACCCTTTTCCAGCCTCCTCATACCTTACTTTCTAACACATACCCTTCGACCCAGTGCCACTGGCCTCCTTGATATTTATGGACAAGACACTCCATCTACTGGCTCTGGCCTTCTCTCTGGCTGTCCCCAAGCATGGAATAGCTTTCTCTCCTCTGCTCTGACCACTGACCTCTCTGGCTTCCTACAAATCCCAACTAAAACTCCATCTTCTATATGAAGCCTTCCCCAACCCTTCTTAATTCTCATCCTATCCTCTGTTATTATTTTCTAATTTATGCTGTATACAGCTTGTTTGTACATATCTGTTTGCGTGTTGTCTCTCCATTAGATTATAAATTTACTGAGGGCAGGGACCCTAGCACTTAGGGTGGTGCCTAGCACATAGCAGGTACTTAATAATGCTTACTGACTGAAAACAGACTGGCACCATCTTCCAAGCCTCATCCACAGTCACAGAATTTTGTAAAATATCACTGAGTTAAAAAGCTTAGAGTTATTAGAGTTTCCTCATGGAGCAGCAGGCAGCAGGGCTACTAGAGGCAGACACATGCTACAAGTGGTAAGAAATTGCAGCTGACAGTGAAGGAGAACAAAAAAATTACCAGGACCAGTCAATGACCACAGCAATGTTAAGTGCTTGTGGTCTCGCCCTGTGGAACATAACCTCCTTGAGAACAGGGACTGCCATTTTATCCCCTCAGCACCTAGCATGGTGCCTGGCACTTAACAGGTACTTAATTCAATGCTCAAGGAATCGAAATAAAAAAAGAAAAATGTTCAATGCTTAAAATGGGTCAGGATTCAGTTATCTGAAAATCTGATTACAGAAGGGCCTATTCCTCAAAAATGAGAATGCCAGTATTATAGACACGGAGTTGGAAGGAAAGGAGAGGTCACATAGTCCAGCCTCTCCTTTTTATATCATCTTTATTTGCAGCCCCTTCGTTTTGCAGATCCAGAAACCAAGGCACAGAAAAATGACCTTGCCCAATTCTGGATAAATGAAGGGTTACTATATTTCTAAAGCGGCAAAAAAAATTCTATTCCTTAAAAAGTATTACCCTTACAGTCTACCACAAGTAAGAACTACTTTTACTCAGATTTTCTGAAAACTCTTAAGGAAGGTTGTGACTTGCCCAAGGTCATACAGCTAAGAAGGGTTAGAGGTAGAATTTGAGCCCAGGACCTCTGACTACAAAGCCAAAGCTCTTTCCACAGTACTACTACGCTTCCTTCCTGACAGGGAATGTTGTTGACTGACTGAGATGAGGGAGACTTAGCTAATGAGAAAGTCCAAATGATTGAAAGACTTGCTTCTTCTTCCTTAAGTTCCTCCTCTTCCCACCAAACACATACAATACTGATTTTTAAGTCAATCCCACACAGACTAACTTTGGTTGGGCAAAACCAAGAAAGCCAATTAATCCCATAATTAAATACTTAACTCAAACTCAATCCCTGGTAGCTTCTTGTCGTTGAAAGCTAGCACCAAGCAGGAATCTCCAGATGGAGGACAGGCATCATGCTCTTCACTCACTCATTCGTTTGCTCAACAGGAACAATGGAACATAGGAACGTTCCCTATGAAGGAACCTTTTCTATGTCTGAACTCCCTCCTCCTTCTCTAACCTAAAATGGTTACTAGGTACTTCAAGGAATCTCCTCCTTTCCTTCTCACTATTTTCTAAAGCCTATTGTTCATTCTTCTTTTCACAAAAAAGTGTGAGAGGAAGAAGAATCTACTTTCCATACTTTCTCAAAAATCACCAAGAAATATTTGTGAGAAATGTCATGGATATTTCCAGAAATGCACCATATCCAAGCTCAATGGCAGTTATAACTGCTCTCCCAAGTCTTCTTTTGAGAATGTGCCCAGTTACTTGGATAGATGAAATTAAATATCTAAGTATAAAATGTAGCAAGGATTAATGCTTGGTGGAAATCTCTGAGTAGATGGTGGCAGCCAGGTTGTAATTATTATTATTATTTTTTTTTTTTTAAATCCAAGTCTTCAAACACTGAGATGAATTTGGAAAGGATTTCCCCCTGTGACTAGAACACTGACCAAGTTTAGAGGCAACTTCAAAAAGAAAAGTTGATGGAAAGTGACATCTGAATTTGCTTTCCACATCCTCTTTACTTGTTCTCTAAAAGTCATTAATACTAAGAAGAGGAGATTCCTGCTAAACTCTTGAGTATGGGCCTTCATATATAATTAGATTCAACTTAGCCCTTTTAATTCAATTCAATAAATACTTTTTAAGTTCTCATAATGGGCAGAGTATTACTGTTGGTCACTATATGGGATACAAAGATGAATGAAAAATGTTTCCTGCCCTCTAGAAGCTTATAATTTTGTATACATAAATGACTATAATACAAAAAATAGATAATTGCATAGAGAAAGTACAAAGTCCTTTCCATGAGAGATCCAAAAAAGGAAACAATATTCCAAGAAAAAAGAGGGTAGGGAGAAGGGAGCCATCCAAAAGGGTTTCTTGGGGAAAGTAGCTTTGGAGCAAGGCCTTGAAGGATAGATGATCTCCCATTTTGATAACGAAACTCTTTGAAGGCTGAGTACAAAGACTGAGTCATTACACCAAGTAGACATTCTTTTTGTTAGTGTCAGTTAGATCCAAGAACTTGGAAAGTTAGTTAGTATCAATGAATTTTGGAGGACTTTAGGAAAACTGTGTGTGTTAGCTACCTAAATTCAGTTCCTCATATGAGTGATTCTCTCAATAATTCATTTTTGAAATCACCGATTCTTAGAAAAACCAACAAGTTAGAGTCTAGAGTCTGGGGCCCTTTGACTGAATCCAAACTTCACAGAACAAAGTCCCTTTCTTCTGTAAAACCTGGACTCAGTCAAAAGGCTGAACCCAAGGACCTGGAAGGCCACATGTGGCCTCCAGACCACAGGTTCCCCATGCCTGGTCTAACAAGCAGTAGTCCTAATGATTTGATCAACCTTTCTGTAAGATGTTCATTAACTTCCTAGAGATAAAGTATGCTTAACTGTTCATGTCCAGCTATCCATGTAAAGAAGCTATACACTGATTGCAGATGATTTGGTTTCAGTTTCTTCTGTTTTTGGGGGGATTTTTTTTTGGCTTTTTATCTGATGGATGTATGTTGCCTCTACTTAGTGAAAAGAAACTTTTCTTAAAAAATGAAAAGCCTGAAGTTTGCCAGGTTCTTAAGACTTTTTTTCCCCTTACCTCAGTGAGAAACAAATGTGGACTGCTGACAGTTTGTATGGGGTTATAAAAAGTGAATTTGAGAAAATGGTGATATCTACCAAACACTACATCTATACAACAATCATGCAAGTGCTCATGCAAAACTGACAGTGGGTGAGATGGATATACTGATTCATCAAATGGGGAAGGGCAAAATGAAAAGGAATTTTCCCTTCCCACCAACATTTGAAAATAGCAGCCTTTGAAATTATACTGACTTCTGTCTGTGATTGGCAAAAGGGAGGGGAAATTACATGGGAGGATGGCAAAATAAGATCCCACATTTAACAAGCCAGAAGTGCCATTCCCACAATTTCTGTTTACTGATGCTTCTTTTCTCACTCAAACAAAACCATCATATTCAAGTAGTTTTCTTTGCACTTTAGGCAGATAAACAGATTCTACACAACCCAATATGAAAAGAGTTAGGTCACTACAATCAAAACAATAAAAGTTTGGAACAATATCCTGGTAATTCTTTATGAAAGTAAAAGACTTTAAAGCTACAATTTAACATCATTAAGCCAGTACTGAGTCAATCACAGGCATTTCTTTTGTCCAGCTAAGTTCTTCAGAGTTGGCCTGGTTTCAAGACCTTATGTTAAAGTCTCAGCTTCTTCACGAATCCTCCTTCCCAGAAATTCTGATCTCTCCCTTTCCTGACCTTTTAAGGCACTTACTATCAGTCCCGTGCTTTTTGACATTTAATGACACTCTATCTTTGGATAAGAAATCGGGGATGAATCAGCAGTCTAACATGCTAGCTACTTTTTATATGCCAGACAAACTCACTTACTTGGTAAGAATCATAGACCTTTAGAGCTAGAAAGGACTTAAGAAATCACCTATAGCAATCCTCTCTTACTCGACAGATGAAAATACTCAGGCCAAAATAGGTTAAGTAACTGGTATAAGAACATACAACTAGCTAGTGACAAATCTACAACTCAAGCCACTTAACAAATCTCAGCCTCAGTCTCTTCACCTGTAAAATGAGGGGGTTGGATTAAATGGCCTCTAAAGTGTCTTCTGACTCTAAATCTATGATCCTATTTATTAACTAGAATTGACATCTCCTCTGGTAGGGCCAATGAGCCACCCTCAAGTCATTCCATGACGAATGAGCTCCCAAGCCCAGGAAGCAAGGTTCTCCAAAATCTGGTTCTAACTTTCTTTCTGGAGTTATTTTTCACTTCTTTCCTTCTCAACTCTGACAAACCAGATTACTCGCCATTCCCCAAGCTGTTTTTTCCTACCTCTTTCTCTTCGCCCTCACGGTCCCCAGGCCTGGCCTATTCTCCTCACCGGCTCTTCCTATCTTTCGAGGTCCAGCTTCAGGTCCTCTGTGTGGCTGTCCCTGATCTCTTGAAGTCAGAAGTCTTCACCCTGTACTTCAATTTTTTATAGCTCTCAGTACTCTTCTTAGGCATTTTCACTTGTAATATAATTCTATCTCTATCTTCCCTATCCTACTAGATTGCGAACTTCTTGAGGGAAGGTTGTATCTTACTTATCTTTGTATCCCAGCATAGTGAGCAAACAGCAATCCATTTTTGTCTTCATCACTTATGCAAAGACTCTTGGTGCAATGTTATGAGTACATCATCCCCTTCTCAAACCTTTAATGACTCCCCAGTTTCTAACCCTAAATTCTAAATTCATTTCTAACCCTGAGAGAAGAAGGAAGACCAAACTCCTTTACCTGGCCTTCAAGGTCTTCCATAAACTGACTCAAACATACCTTTCTTATCTCTCTATGTTCCAATGAAGATGGATTATTTATTGCTCTACACTTTCCTATTTCTGTACCTAATGTCATATAATCCTCTATGCCTGAAATACCCTCCTGATCATCTTTACCTATTGACATCTTCCTTGTTTTTTGAGGTCCAGCTAAAATGCCATCACCTCCATGAACTCTAATTCTTGATTCCCTCTTACTAGAAGTGATTTCTCCTTCATTTACTCTCATAACTTTTTATACTCTCTCCTACAAATGTATCTTAATATGTGCTGTATTTATCTGTGTCCATATATGATTTTCCCCTACTAGACTGTAACCTCTCCTCAAAAGCAGGAGTTTTTTAATCTTTGCAGGACATGTCTTATCATCTCTGTGTTTCTCCCTGTACGCTATACTGCACACAGAAAATTTGTCAAATGAATGTTGAGTAAAAAGAAAATTGAACCACATGCAACCATATTTTATGATGATCTAGTCGTTATACATTTTTAAATGATCATAAAATATAATTTGGATATATATATTTTTTAAATCCACACTCCAGATCTGAATCAAATTTCTATACTTAAATATACGAAAGATAATCAGGGCTTTGAAATTCTGAGTAGAATGGCAGAGAATCAAATCACTGTTATAGTAGAGCCCTGAAAACACATGTCAAATCGATTCCTTTACTCTAACAACTCAGGAAAGACTTAATATTTGGCTTTAACTCTGTATTCCAACCAGTTACAAAGTCTTGTTAATTGATCCATACTATATTTCATGAATCTGTTCCCTCTCATGCTTTCACTCATCTTGTTCTTATCACCTCTCACCTGTAATACTGTAAATGTCTTCTTTCTAACAATGGCCTCTCTACCTGATCCACCTGTCTTGCAGCTGACAAATTAATCTCGGACCATGGCAACTCCTTGCTCAAAAACCTTCAGCTGCTTGCCACTGTCCACAGGATAAAACACAAATGCTGCAGCCTTCAGCTCAGACCTGCCAGCATCTGGCTCCAGTCTACCTTCCACTCTCTTTCTGATTACTTCTCTTCATCTATCCTGTGTCCAATCAACCACTAAGGTGTTCCTTACTCTTATCCTGCCTCACCAGTTCTGTGTTTTCATGCAGACCATCTCCACCTTGGAACTAATTTTCTCTACATCTTTACCTGTTGAAATCCTTTTCTTTCTTTAAGACTCAATCTTTTTTCCACAAGCCTTCCTTGACCTCCCCAGCTTGAAATGTTCTTTCCTTTCTCAACATTTTAAAACCATTTTGTGTAGACCTCTGCTTTACATCAATCACAATTTGCTGTGTGGCATCCATATTTGCATCCGAGTGCTGCCCTTGATGGCAAAGACCATTCTGTTTTTCATTTTGCACCGAGCTCACCTAGTATCTAAAACATAATAGCTTGTGGAACTAAATTGATTAACTGTATACAAATAATTACTCCTATGATTCGTTTCTAGAACCAAACCTTCGCAAAATAAGAGAAAGCCCAAATTCTAGTTTCTTACCAGAAAATTCAAATACATCCTCCATAATAAGGGGCAGTTGCTGCCATTATCACTCTGAATTGCATTTTCAAACAAGGCTTTGATTCGATTTGATAAACCTGTTTCAGGAATTGTTGAATGGATTTCTCCAGCATCTACTCTGTAAGAAAAAATAAAATAGACAGACTTTTGAGACCTAAAGAGATAAATTATTTTTGTCCTATTGCTTGGGAAGAAAGAGAAATTTTGGTAACAATAAGCTTCAATTACAATAAGAGCTGGTTACAATTACAATTACCCTACATAATTTAAAGAGCATGTCTTATCTAAATTTCATAACTTTATTTTAAAACTTTTTAAAATTAATTTTAATATCATCATTATTATTTTTAAAAACTGAGTCTCCCTACCTCGCCCAAGCTGGAAGTGCAGGGGCCACTCTTAGCACGGGAGCTTTGAACTGCTTTGTTTCCAACCTGGGCTGGTTTGCCTCTCCTTAGGTAACTTGGCTCTCCCACCACTCATCTGAGGGTTGGACTTAGTGTGGACACCCATTTGCTTAGCCCACTCCAGCTTAATTGTACAGCTGAAGTGATCCACCAGTCTCTATCTCTCGAGTAGCAGAAATTACAAGCAAATGCCACCATGCCTGGTCCATCAACTTTGTGACCTTTTTAGTGCCGAGGGTTGCATATGGTAGATGGTGTATAATCGTATGTGAAATAGAAAAATGGCTTTTAATCAAAAGGATACAATTATGTTTTATTTGAGACAGGGATCTAAAGCATACCTAAGTTAATTGTCCCTTTAAATTTAAAGTAGAGAAAATATAAATCATACAGGATAATTAAAATCCAATCCAGTCCAAACATTCATTAAACAAAGTTCTGTGCTGGTTTAGGGCATGCATGAAGATGAAAAATGATACAGTCCTTGCCCTCAAGAAGTTTATAATCTAATGGCAGTGATGTGAACTACCCAAGTCAGTATGAACACAGAATCACAGAATCTGAGAACTGGAAAAAATCTCACAGGTTACAATTCAGTTCATACCTAAAGGGAGGGAATACTTCCCTTTACAACATCCTCAACAAATAATCATCCCAGCACCTGCCTGACCATTTCCAGAGGTGGGGAATTTACTACCCTCCGAAGAAGCCAGTCTTCCTTCGGACAAAGCTAATTTATAAGAAAGATTTTCTTCATATTGGGCCCCAAGCCTGCCTCTCAACAATTTCCACTGATTGCTCCTAGTTCTACTCTCTGGGTCCAAGGAAAACAAACCTATCTTTTCTTCTATAGGACAGACCTCCAAGGTACTTGAAGAGAGTTGCCATGCACCATCCCTCACCCCAAATAAGACATCTTTTCTCCATAGTAAACATCTCCAGCTCCCTTAAAAGATCCTTATATGGCATGGTTTCCAGTTTTCTCACCTACTCAGATATACATTCTAGAGCTGGAAGGAAATCTAGACATTATCCAATCCAACCCCCTCATTTTATATTTAAAAAACTAAAGCCCAGAGAGTCAAAGTGACTTGTGCATTGCCACCCAGGTAATAAGGAGGTGAGCAGGAATTTGAACCTAGTACCTCTAACTTGAAGACCAGATCTCTGTGCACAACGTATCTTAAACACAACCAAAATAATTCTCTCCTACACAAAAATGTGTTTCAGTACTAAAATTTCCGGGTTTGTTAGAATAAAGTAAAACAAAATTAAAGACTTTGAGAACAACCATTAATGCTTCAGTTCAAAACCACTGGTTAACCCTCAGTTATAATAAAGAGTCAAGAATTAACCAACTGGATTTGGTTGACTTTAAAACTATGAGATTTTTCATTTAAAAAACATTTGACTGCAACTACCCAAACATCTTAAGTTGAAATTGGCAGATGCCACTTGTATAGCATAATCAGAATTCATCAAACTTTCCACACTACCAAAAGGAGGCTCCGTATGTACTGGGAAAGAGAGAACTCCGACTCCTTCTAATGAAGGATACTAGTGACACTGCATTATAGATATCTTGATACATTTTCAAATATGTAATCCTGTAATACCCATGGTTCTTTGCACGCTACAGGGGTTATGCTATTATTATACAAATACCTCAGAACAGCTTCCACCAGCCTTTTCCTCATTTTCTCAGCTTGGACCGCAAAGAGCCGTGGCTCCAGGGATTTGGTAGACCTTATGATGACATCAAAGAATCTTCTTGTCTTGCTGGCATTATGGGATTTGTTTTGGATCTGGACATACGACCTCCAAAGAACCTGGTTGCCCGGATACAATTTTAAAGCCTCTGAAAGTGCTTCTCGCAGAGGATTCAAAGGGAACACACTCACTTTCATGTGATACCTCAGTAGATTTGTGTGCATCAGTGTGACAGCTTCGAGGGCACTGGTCAAATCTGGGGTTCCAATATTTGCACTTGGCTCTATGAATTCTGATGAAATGGACCCTTTAAGTCTCTCAAACACCTGCTTATATATTTGTACAGCAGCATTAACCCCTGTGGTCAAATACTGGAAAAGCATAAAGCAGCCAACCATGCTAACCAGATGACCAGCACAGGGTTCTGAACTTTCACTCAAATGCTTCTGAAGGGTGTGCTCATACGCTTTGCGGGCTTTCAAAACATTCACAGCTAACACCTGTCCAGTATATGGTGTGTATGGCCCATTCTCAGTCAGTTTAGTTAATATGTGGATTGCTCTGGATGTAGCAGCCCCTTCCAAGTTCCCTGACAGTTCCACTTCTAGTGCTGCATAAAGCAGGCTTAAGTCATAGAGTCTAGCACTTGAGTCTTCTGGCCCCGCCATGCTAAGGGCAGTGTCAAAAACCTTCCTGGCATCCTCTATGTTGCCAAGTAACCACTCCAGATGGGCATACTCTTTCCAAAGGCAAAAGTTGTTTCGGTTCTCAGGTTCCTTGAGGAGATTCTTGGCCAGCTTTTTGCATTTTTTTCCTTGAGACTTCAGTCTCTTCTTGTTTTTAGTTTGCATATACCAAGTGACCTACAGGCAAAAAGAAAGAGATGGACTTAAACACTGGCAACCTTTAAGATTAAATTCACTCTGTACTCAAATTAACTTTTTTATTCTTCCAACTTTATACAGAAAACACAAGTCAATCTATGTTACATTTGTCTTATTATGCTATCATTATACTCCTGAGATCACAGGATCATGGAGTTCGAGGTAAAACGGACCTGTCACGTCATCTCCTCCGACTACGGATAAGAGAAACTGATGGTAACTGTCATTAATTCAGCAGTAATATGGGTTTAATTCAGCAAAAAACACTTATTCCACAGAAGTGAAAACATCATCAGTGTTTCTATTTGAAATTTCTAAACACATGGTTGTAGATCCTTGATCTGTTTTACTCCAAAGACATTTACTATCCCAATTTTATAAAAAATGTTATTTTAACAATACAATCTAAAGTGATAGTCTGAAATGTAGCCTCTGGAATTTGAAGTAAGAAGAGTCAATATTTAATGTGTCCAGCAGGGGGCAGAGTAGGTCAATCACAATTTTGAGTATATGATGCCCAAATAAGAGTTCGGAAATAAGAAACTTTATCCAAACTTAAATTTATCAGAATTCTTAAGGCTAACTGCTCCCTAAGCACAGAAATCTTAAAATATAAACAACCAACATAGTATTCATTGTATTTCAGTACCTCATACTATCTACTCTCATCCTATTCATTGTTCTCCCAGTGATGAAGTCACACACACAAAATATGGGGAGAACAATTTAAGGATTTGTTCTGAAGGATTATTAAGGGGGTGACTAGTGTGACAGGCAATAACAACAACAATAGCTGGCAATTAATTAATATTTAAGGGTTCACAAAGCACTTTATAAGCACTATCTTATCAGATTTTAACCACCTCATGAGGTAGGTAGGTACTAGTGATATTATTCTTATACTTCAGAGGATAGGGAAGAGGGAGAACAGGACGACTGAGGCCGAAAGGTAAAGTAAAGGTAAAGGGCTGGCATTTAACACCACTGTCTCTTGGCTTCAAATCTAGCACTCCCATCATGATGCTATATTTTGTAATCCCAGAGAGAGCCCGAGAACCATAACCAACACGAACAATAGAAGTTATCCAGAAATGAATAAAGTACTAGACAAATGTAGAAAGAATACAAATTACCTTCACAATTTCATACTGCAACCACGAGAGGCAGAGATGAGATTTTTCTTTCCCTGAAAACAGGGGCAATACAAGATGAAATATATTCTGTATGAACTCCTCGCCTTCTTTGCAATGACCCATCCGCTGTCCCTGTCTGTTCATTTTGTCCATGTGACCTATGCAATTAACCCCGGAAAATGATGGGTTGAAAAAAGTCAATGGCTTTTCATCAGAAAGCCCATCATCAAAAATACCATTTTCATCCATGGCAAGATAGAGGCATGGAGCTGGAAGATTATAGCGTGAAGGGACTCCCAAGAACTGCAGAAACGAATCAATCAGTTGAAATTTCAGATCCGAGCTAGAAAGTTTTATGAGAGACAGCCCTAGATCATCAAATAACACCTAAAAAAAAGGACAAATTTAGTAAAGTCAAACATCCAAGACTTCACAGTTCAGTGGAAAAACCCCATCAACTTCCCATTTATTTTCATAAGGGCATCCTAACGATTCAATATCTGAAGTATAAAAATAGACATAGACAAGTGTGAGGTTTGTCTTTAAGATTCAAAGACCACAGGGTCACTATCTGAAGCTAGAGAAAGAGAAAAAAATCTGCAAAACAATACAATCAGCATTTTAAAGAAGTGAATAAGTTTAAGTCAGTGTTTTTAAAAGCACTTTAGCTAGTATGTATAAAAGTCTAGTCATATTAGTTCTGAAATCCAGTAAAGCTGTTTCAGTAATTATTCAGATAAATGGCAACTGTGTGCATCATTTTAATCATAAAATAGACCACATTTATGTTTTATAGTTTCTGGGCAAAACCACTCTAGGAAATGAAAAGTAGGCTAAAAAAATCAATAAACCAAACATAGCAAAAGAAGGAAAATCCATAGCCAATTGACCACACTAACAACAATTTCAAGATCTTAGTAAGACAATACAGAGACTTAAAATTGATTTAACAAAACCATTTTCAAAATCTATAGCTCCCAAGTGGCTACAAATTGTCTTATAAGCCATCCTGATTAAATGGGATTGGGTGGAGGGTGGGGAGTTGGGAGTGGTGGCGAAATGATGAAATAGTGAAACAGGAATGGAAGATATTCTTGGATTTTTAACAGCAAGAAAGCCAATATAAGTAAAAGCTTGGTCACTGAGAACCCAACTAATTATATATCAATCAAACTTTTTCTCTGTGCTTTTCTCAAAAAGAATGAGACAAGGAAAAGCATGAGTCTCTTAGAAAAAAGGAACTCCCAGGATACATATTTCCCACACTTTCTACATCTAATTCCTACACAATGAGAACTGATGAATCCAAGGTCCTGCTGGATTCTCAAACATCAGAAGCTTAATTACCTTCAATACAATCTGGTTAAAGCAGAAAAATGCTAATGTACTTTGGAAAAATTATTCAAAAGACTTTTTTGGATTAATAATACAGACTTCTGACCAGAGGGCTTGAAACGAAAAAGTTGTTTGTCATGACTACCTCAAGCCAAGAGAGGGAACAGGGAAGAAGTAGAAGCGGGCATGCTTTGCTCCAGAATTCTTTTCAGATACATGATTTTCCAATTCTTTGTTGAAATACACCAGCTTCCCTTCACCTTGGGCACTGTTTGATCTCAAGGACAGAGGGGCCTCAGTGAGCATGACAACAGCAGCAACAGGTACAATAATGATCAGCTCACACAAAGATAGCACTTTCATAATGGAGATTCCTACTTAATCTTTATAGCAAATAATAACATATATATTATATATAACATATATACCAAATATACCACATATACCAAATAATATATATAATGACACACATAACATATAACGTTATTATCATCCCCATTTTCTAGATAATAATAACTAGCACTTATATGATGCTTTAAGGTTTGCAAAGTGATTTTCATACATCATCTTAATCGATTCTCACAACAACCCTATGAGGCAGATGCCATTATTATACCCATTTTACAAATGAGGAAACAGGCTGCAACTTCCCCAGGGTCACACCTACTAAATGTCTGAAGCAGGATCTGAACTCCAGACTGACACCAAGTCCAACCCTCTGACCACTGTGCCCCCCAGATGAGAAGCCCGAGGTTTAGTGACTTGGTCACAGTCAGATGGTGTGTAAATGGTGGTGTGAAGACCTGAAACTGGGTCATCTGACTTTGAAGCCACAGCTCCCCTGACAAAACTGCTGCCCTTCCTGGCCAATGTACTGTCTTGTCCAACAATGGTTTATACCCATGGTTGCTGCTCACTTATGACATAGTTACAGAAATTACCTAGGACGGTTTTGAAAATACAGCTGCAAAAATGGGCAATCCCTCAGTTCTTCTTTAGACTGATGTACCAAAAGTTAAATTATTCTGACTTTTCCGAATGATTAATACAACTAACTATACCAAGACAGGGAGCCTTGACTAAGAAAATTTTCCATGCTTTACCTATAACTTGTCACACACAAGGCAATATAATTGCTGTCTTGTGAAACTGGGTCAATTCCAGGAACCAAAATAGAATTCCCTCCTTCATTACAATTCAAAACCTACACAGGTGGATATTTGCTTCACAAATAAAAGGCTAGGTGTCACTGTGGACCCATCCCTCCTTGTATACTCTCTACTAACTCTTTTTATGCTGTTTTAAAGCCACCCAACATGCCCCTCAATCCCATCCTAACCCCCACCACCCACAGGGACACACAAATTTTAATAATAATGTCTTCTTTGTGATGGGACCCTGGCCATATGAGATGGGGAGAGAAGGCTAGGGAAGAAAGAAGTGACAGCACTACTCTCCCCACGACCACTCCCTCCACAGGGGTATATGCACAGTCACAGGGCCACTACTGACAAGGTTAAAAAGAGGGCCTTGGACAGCTCCATGATGGACTCTCCCTGATGGGTCAACCATCTTCAAATTCACTAATGAATATTTTATTGATAATCACTGATGTTTGCAAATCTTGTATATGTAAAACTTATCAATATCTCTTCAGCAGTTTTTTTTTAAAAAAATTCATCTAATTAGAGGCAAAATTTAAAGATGGGTTCAATAATATTTCTGTCCAAACTTGGAAAGACTTACATGAACTGATGCAAAGTGAAGTGAGCAGAACCAGGAGATCACTGTACACAGTAACAGCAACATTGTACAATGATCAACTGTGAATGACTTAGCTCTTCTCAGCAATACAACAATCCAAGACAATTCCAAAGGACTCATGATGAAAAATGCTATCCATCACCAGAGAAAGAACTGAATGCAGATTGAAGCATAGTATTTTTCAATATCTGTATTTTTTTCATGTTTTTTTTTCCCTTTGGGTCTCTGTGTTCTTTCACAGCATGACTAATATGGTAATATGTTTTGCATGATTGCACATGTATAACCTGTAACAAACCTACTGTCTCAGGGAGGGGAGAGGTGAGGGAGGGAGAAAGAAAACTTGAAACTCAAACATTTTTTCAAATGATTATTTAAAATTGTCTTTGCATGTAACTGAGGAAAAAATAAAATATTACTTTAAAATATTTCTGTCCTTCAGTGATTCATAACTTCATTATTATAGGTACTTTCTCTACTAATGCAGGCAGCAACTCCTTTGTGATTTATATCAAGAGCCGGTGTGGCTGGAAAATTCATTATCTTGTGGCCAGAACTGAGCTAGGCTGGTCCTCCAACACACACACCATCACCAGAGCTTGCCTTCCACTAGAAAAGTCTTCATATACCCAAGTGTGGCCCCCGTGTTACAATGAGGCCTCAGGATAGGAGTGTACCTAATATTAGTAATAAAATGGCTAATCCCTTTAAGAAAGAAACCAGAAGACTGAAAACTGTCCCAGGGTTATTCTCTTTCTGTTTCTGGTAGTGTTGGCAGTGAAGATGATGATCAAAACCGTAGCTCTGACAGGAGGCTGGAAGGCCTGTTTACAATGACTGTTCTCCTCTCCCCTGTCTTATCCCTAATTTTCACATGGAACACAAACAACGACCTAGAAGACAACCTCATCTTTCAAGAAGCGGAAGTTTATCAGACTGAGTCACCCTCTGTTACCAATGGCCAGTGACATCTTACCCCAGATACCCACAGTTCAAGTGAGATGGGCACTTATGAATCAGTGAATACAGGCTCCGCATCATTGAACAGGAAGAAGCTGGTTCCCTCGCGACCAATTCACCCCTCAGAAAGAGTTTGTGAATCAGCCTGGAGCTTTTGTCTTCCATAATTAAAAATGGATGGAAACCAGAAATCAGGGAAAGAAACAAATCCCTGCCATCTTTGGCAAGGGTGTTTACCTGTCTCTCTGGGTCATCACAATCATCGTCAGTCTGTTTTTTTGTTTTGTCAGGGCGCCAGGGCAGCCAATGCCTTTGTTCACGGGAATGCTCAACACTGAGCCAGATCTGCCATTTGGGAAGGGTTTTATTCTTTATTTCTTGGTCGTCTTCCTCTGGTTCATCTTCATCCTCATCTAGCCAGAAATTAAACATACAGAATTACCAATCACAGGTAAATACTAACAAAAAGCCCAATATTAATCTGTGGTTTGTGTATATATTATATACACATATATCAACATGTGGTATATATTATATACATATATCACACATGTGTATATTTTCTCATTTTCATATCTCATGGAGAACAAGAAGATCCAGTGCTTGCTTGCGATAAGATAATCTTTAACATATTCAGAGCTAGAGTGATAAAGACCCTAGAATACAACTTCAACTTTTAGTACTGACTTGTATTTTTAAAAAGCAATTGGAATTCCTGGCCAAGGGCAATACCGACTGTGACCTTAGAAATGATACTGAGCTATACTTACTGGAACTTGCTGAAAATCAGGCAGCTAATTCACAACATTCACTTTACTTTGTTTCCCAAATTATAATATAGGGAATGAAACTCTACAAATAAAACATTCCTTTGAACCAGTCTATAGGACTGTCAGGCCAGAGGCAAATGGACCTGAGACCTAGTTTCTTAATTGAGACACGAATTTATTATTAGCTAAAGAATTTAAATAAGTGACATGAAGTTCAAAAAATCCACTCAATAGAAGAACAAAGGCAAGGAGTTTATTTAAAGGCAACACTGATGTTTTTAACTAGCCAAAACCAGATTTAAAAACAGTTAAGATCCAAAAGAAAAAGATAGGAGACAAAGAAAAAGGGCAAAGAAAAAATTATGCCAGAACATGTGACAAAAAGGTTGCCTAGTGAATGTCATCCCCTCCTCCGGAGGGACAACAATGCTTGGAAAAAATTACTACTTTCTAGTTTCCCAGAAACAAAGGAATTTTCAAGGTAAAACTTTTCTTCACATACTGCTGAATTTCCAGACCAAAACTATTAGTCGTTACAAACTGAGCAAAGAGGGCCGACTAAGCTTAGACGGAAGCTTCTCATCAGTGATGGCAGTAAGAAGCATTTACTGTAGGTGGTGTGACTGGTAGCATGCTTCTTTCTCTGATTCAGTCTAAAACCAGTACTTCTGCAACTGCAGTAATCTTTCTGAAAAGACTAACTTTGTGTGTGACTATTTGTGACCAAATACATTTGGATAGTTTTCACAAGAAATGTGGTCAACTTGGTAATTTTGAAAAACATTCTCTAGTTATTACTGTGAAGATGTATGTTTTACATTTTTTCCTACCTTAGAACTGTTCAGCAGATATAAAATATGTGACAAGATTTCAAAAGAAGCTAGCTACTTAAAAAAACCAAGACTATAAAATGCTGAATAATCCTGATTCATTCATTCAGAGAAACTGAATGCTTAGATAACTAGAAGTATCGTCTTTCATTTGTACACTCCATGTAGTATTACATGAATTAGGTTTTTATATTTTACACTGAAATATAAATTAGCAAATTCTAGTTTTGTTGATATAAATTATTACATGTCTAAATGATACGTTGGTGAGCATATCCCTGAGAGCGGAAGAACTTGGTTTTTCTTCCTTTTTCTTTTTCTTTTTTTTTCAAATTCTCAAAGAATGCCTAAATCACTGTGCACTACATTACTCCAAAGAGATACCACTAATCACAAAGGCAAAGTTCTATGAAGAACTATTTGGCCTCTTCAGGACATATTCTAAACCCACAACTCCTTCTCTGAGGCAGAAACATCACCTTTCTCTCTGAATTTATTAGTATTTTCCAATGGAAATAAGAACAATACAGTGGACCAGGGTTCAAAATCTGGCCTTGCCACTTATTAGCTGTGTGATCTTAGGCAAATTTCTTAAAACTGTCATGGCCTCAGTTTTCTCATCTGTAAAATAAAGTTTGCATTAAATGTCCTCTAAGATCCCTTTGCAGATCTATTATACCTATTGTTCTATAAGCTTTCCTCATTTCTTATCAAAAGCCTGTATAGAGTACGGCTGGCTATCTTTTAAGTAATTACCACATTATCATTTAAGTTATGTCAGTATTTCAATGGATAAAGCAATAATAATGGCTCAAATTTATATCATGTTTCACAACTTTAAAAGCACTTTCTTCACTTCGCTTATGAGGCAGACTGTACAACTATTATTATCTACACTTTACGGATTAGGAAAAGTGAGTCAATGAAAGTAAGTGACTTGTACAAGGTCACCTAGCTGATAGTGGCAGAAGAGTCACTTTTCTTCTAATATGGAAGATCCATGTCTTCTAATGCTAACAATGTTTTTTTCACTCCATCATGCTAACTATCCCAAAATACACAAGAGTGTAAATAATCCTGGGATCTTCCAGAATGAATGTTACATAAATGTCAGTTAGTAATTATTTTTATAATATTCCTAAAAAAGACAAATATTTTTAAATAATCTGTCAGCCTGTGAGCTGCAAAGAGAACAAAAAAGACTGACTTAAATGCACACTAAAAATAGAAGAAAAAAGTTAGGAATAGGATTATACCTTTTGCAGGAGCAATTTATAAAAAAGAAAAATTAAAATAACTTCAATTGGAAAGAAAGTGAAACCCTCAAGTGTGTAACCTACTGGAAGAAAGTACAGTTGATGACTTTATAGCTTCTAACTTATGAAGGAATGAAAAAAACCAGAGACACATTCCATCATGACAAACGGCTTTAATGTGGTTTTGACATTCAGATTATTTGTGGAGTGTTCCCGTCTACCAATAAACAAAAGCCTATACAGGCAAACAGAGAATAATACAAAAATTCCAAGGTTGAAAAACACATAAGAGCATTTAAATAGCTTACCAGGCTTAACAACGACCCAGCCACCCCTTTCTTGCTGGTGCATCCAGGCTCGCCAGCCTCTTGCTCCCTTTTCTCCAACCCGAGGTTCTCCACTATCCCAAAAGGGCTCAAAGAATTCCACCTGTTAGGATGAAGAAAAATGACTAAAATATAGAAATGAGTAGTCACTGTGTGAAGGACATGTGGAAAGACAGAGCTGCTGGCTAGGTACTACAAACCCTGGGCGAGGATGAACTTCCTATTTTGAAATGAGAATAAAAATATTCATCTCCTGGAGGAGATTTATCACATGGAACATAATAGCAGCAGCACTGGACTTAAAATTAGAAAAGCATAGAAAAATAATTTAAATTCAAGGAGCCTAAGGAGGAAAATGACAATGATGATGGTAACACTGCTGATGGTACTACCTAGTTCAAAAGGGTTGTTGCAGAGAAAGCACTTGGAGAATTATTAGTGTGGTCGAAAAAGCATTAGACTTGGTATTAGGAAACAATGGCTCTAACATTTACTAGCTATATGATTGCACTAGTCACTCTATCTCTCTAAGCTTCAGTTTTGCTATATGAAAAATAGGGATAATACACCATTTATACCTCACAGGATGGTTCTGGGAAAGTACTTTGTAAGCCTTGAAGCACTACAGAAATGTGAATTATCATTACACATGCCAAAAGGAAAAAGACTTCTAAAAGCCTGGCTCTATATCTTATGAAGTCTTGGCACTGGAAGCACAGATGACCCAAAAGACCCAAAAGAGATACATGACGGGTGTAAAGGAGCTGTAGGATATTAGTGACAATTAATGTGTGGCATAAAAGATACCATTTAGGAAATATATGATCAGACAATGAGGATGAACAGGTCATGTAACAAGGACAAAGGATGACTGAAAGAGAGCCTGAGTGCTATCCTGCCGCCCACTCAATGTTGTTGTTGTTGTTGTTGTTGTTTTTAAAAGACCCAGAGGAAGTGGTAGGTTGATACATCTTTGATGGAGAAGCTATTATAGGGAATGAACAAAAAGAATCACCCAGGATGAGCAGGCATAGATGGGCTAGTGATCTGCATTACTAGAGTAACCACACTGATGAGATTGCACATCTACTGAAATATTTATAATTATGAATACAATAACAACATTAATATGATTTCGTGCTCTTTAATTAATAATAATAAAGATATCATATGAATAAGCAGGCTGTGAGCTGTGTACAAGATAGGAATTGAGAGAAAAAAAATCACACAACATGAATCCTGAAAAATCCTGTATATTTTCAAAATAGCATAGTCACATTATGGGCAGGCCAAGATAAATGGGTCAATGCTAGTACTGTATTCTGAAATGGATTCCACTTTTGGTAAGAAAGGAGCTGTGAGGATTATCTGCCCTTGAAATTAGATTTCAGTACTGCACTCTGTATCCTTATAATAATAGAGGAAGGTACTGTCAAAAGGAGAAAGAAAAAGCAAAATAAATACAAAAAGTAACGTGGTTACAATTCCTCCAGTAACGTGTCATCAGACTCCTCATTGTACAAAGACCATATGCTGCAATGCCTAAGCTAATTTTCGTAAGTGGCCTAAAATCAGTGTGATTCCTGGCATCCTCTGCACTCTTTTCCTCCATTTGGCTACCACTGCTATAGAAGCAGAAGAGAGTCCCAGAGGACTAAGGGCCATTTTGCATTTTTGTCCATTTCATGGGTTACTATGGCTCCCAAAATTTATTCCCTGACAGCCAACCTTCTGGTAATGAGGCCTTTCATACTTAGCTAACCTTATTCTCAGACAACAGGATCAAAGTCTCCTACTAGGCCTCTAGTCAAAGCCTTTCCAATCTGGAGGAACCTAACAGAGTTTGAATTTCATTGGTATATCTTCTGGGAACTCTACGTCACCATGACACCACGAAGAGACATCTGAGTAGGACTTTTGCTGAGGTTACCCCATGCTGGATTTAACACAATATTAAAGGAATTCAGGGATTGCTTTTCAAGTACTCTCAAAGAAATAGACCGCAAAAGAACGTAAAAGATCATGAACAGTGCTTTTATTTAAAAAAAGAAAAAATATCAGAACTATTGACCTATACGTCTGCTGTCTCATTTCTATAAAATCTTCTTGACAGTGCTCTTAGTACACACAGAATAGCACATGGGAAGAGGCAGACTTTCACAATTTTCTATAGCAGACCTCATCTTTGTGGTCCCATAACTAACAGGGACCCTCAGATGAGCTGTGAGCTCAGTGATCTGGAAGTTTCTTCCACTAGTAGTTAGCATTTCTACAGCACTTTAAAGTTTGTAAAGTGTTTTACATATGTTCTCTCATTTAATCCTCACAACAAACCTGTGAAGTAGGTGTTATTATTATCCCCATTTTACAGATGAGGAAACCAAGGAAGAGAGAAGTTTGCTGACTTTACAGGATTCAAATTCAGGTCTTCTTGACTCTTAAGTTCAACACTCTATTTACTACACCACCTAGCTACCCATCCATCCCTACCAATCTTGTGTGACTCTAGCCTTCAATGACTTCCCTGCAAGCAATTCACTCAACATGGTGGAAGCCTCCTTTGCTTTCTCTTGACATTGCAAAAGTACCAGTGGAACAATCTGGCTGTCCACCTGTCATCCCTTGTCCTTGCCATGACCAGCCCATCTTCTCTTCCTCTCATATGATTCTTCTCTGAAGTTCCTCACTAGGTATTTGCGGCTGCCTGATCACATTCATCATGCCCCTCTTGATGTTTACTCCTTCAGAGACTTGTATGTCATGGATCACCTCCTTACACAAACACTGGTAGAATGCTGGTATTAAAAGGATGGGCCCTTGCTTACGTGTGGGATCATTAAAGGAGCTTTATAATTTACTGATGGCAATACAGCCACTCTCCTAGTCCTGTTTAACTCTGAACTCACTGTCCCGCTATACTGTCTGAGTCAGATCTACATATTGGACAAGTTCTGTGGGCTGTCCATCCAAATTCAAGTTCTTATCATTCTTTATGTACATGGTCTTTCCCAAGTGAATGGTCAGGCCAAACTCCATTTGAGTGACTATGGATCTCTTTCAGAAGGCTCTATAGTGTTTGAAGATTGATGCAATCAAGCATAACGTCATCTGCAAACAACAGTATATGGAGGACCTCACCATCCGCAAGGAATTTCTCAACTTCGGATCTACGCTATATCTCCTCTGTCACACTTTAGCAAGCGTCTATTTCCCTGTCTCATCCCTGGTGCCTGGTGTCTATAACCAGAGGGTGGTTGAACAGTTCATTTCTTTTTACATCTCTCCAGGACTCTTAAAGGATTATGATATGTGATGGGAAATATTTTGTCAAGCACTTCCCTCTACTAAATTGTTTTTTTCAAAATCAATAAACAAGTACAATGGAATCATATAATCTCTCTTTCCATCAATTATGAAATGGTGAAACTATGGTCCACTGTTAACTAACAGTTCTAAAAGTCTGCTTGTTCCCTTATCAAGAATGTCCACACAAATAAGTGACTCACATAAACATTTTGTATATACAGGAGAGAAGGCATATAGATTATTGGTTACTGATGTTCTTTCAGTAATCATTGTTTGGCACTTACATAAGGTTTGAGATTTTTTTCTACACCTTTGGTATCTTCTCGTCTTTCAGACACTTTTTTTTCTTTTTTTTTTTTAAAATATTGATCCCTCCCTAACCCCACAACTGCATCTTCTCCAGCTCAGATCTCTATTATATGCACTTGGTTCAACCCAACTGCCTTATTGTTTTTTAGTGCCTTTTTTATCCCGTCTATAAACACATCTGGGACTGTGATGGTCTAAACATGACAGCTCCACTGTTCTTACTGAAAAAAAGTTTGTTTTGATGATTTTTACAAATCTTTTCCATTTTTATTCTATTCTCCTTCCATTTTCATGCTTAAATGCCCTTGGGATTATTTTGCTTGATCCCAAACCTTCCAAACTTTCAATTATTTTAACCTCTAGTACATCTCTCTGCTTTATGAGATAATACTACTCACAAGTGTCAATCAACCTTCTTAATAAAATTTTACAAACAAGTTTATATTTCAACCTGCTATTGCCTTGGCTAGCCATGTCACTGCAAGCAAGTCAGATGTTTGCTAACTAAGGTGCTTTCTGGACTCTTCTTTTTTTGTAGACATCTTATCTATTATCAATTTCCCAACTAATGAACAGGTATTCCTAAAATACTGATAAATACAGAGAATAAAAAATTCTTGTGTCTGTGGAGATTAAAAAAAAAAAGCAGCCCTGAGCACTCTTCTTATATGCAGGCGACTCTCAGATCTATATATCCAGCCAGTGTCTCTACCCTGAGCTTCACTCCAACATCACCAATTATTTATGGGATATTTCAAACTAGATGTTCCAAGTATATCTTCAATTCAATATAACTAAAGCTGAATTCATTATCTTTCCCCCTAAATCCTCCCGTCTTCCATATTTTCCTGTTTCTGTTAAATCACCACTATCTTTCCAGTGTCTCAGGTTTATAATCTCAGTAATATCCTGAATGCCTCACTCTCTCATTCCACATATCTAATCAGACATCTCTCATATTTGACTCCTCTTTACTTACAAAGCTATTCAGCTACTACCTCATTACTTCTTGCCTAGATTACTGCAACAGCCTAACTGTCTACCTACCTCAAGTCTCTCACCAATCCTGTCCATTCTATCCACTGGTACCAAAGTAATTTTCCTTAAGCAGAGATGTGACAACATGACTCCCCTATTCAACCGACTTCAGTGGTTTCTTATTGCCTCCAGGATGAAATATGAACCCCTCCTGGGCTTCAAACTTGCTTCTGTATGATGAGTACTTAATTTGTTCCACTTCTCAATCTCTCTATTTTTTTCCTCATTCAACTCTTCTTATCCTATATGCATTAATTTTGTTTGTGCAGAAGCTCTTCAGTTTAATCAAAGGTATCTATTTATCTTTCGCAATTACTTCGAACCCTTGCTTGGTTAACTTAAAAAAAAAAACTTTAAAAAATAGAGAGGCTGAGGGGGAGTTACAGATGTGGCATGTGGCATAATCTGTAAATGTTTATAACGTAGAAACAAAACACATCAATAAAGCTTTTTAAAAAGGCTGTCAGTACATATGTATAACCTGTAACAAACTGCTTGCCTTCTCAATGAGGACAGGTGGGGAGGGAGAAAGGGAGAAAATTTGGAACCCAAAGTTTTAAAAACAAATGTTAAAAAAAACAAACTGTTTTCAAATGCAACTAGGAAATAAAATATACAGGCAATGGGGTATAGAAATCTATCCTGCCCTACAGGAAAATTGAAGGGGAAGGGGACAAGAGAAGGGGTGGCAAAGATAGAAGGGAGGGGGGCAGCTAGGTGGCACAGTGGATAGAGGACCGGCCCTGAAGTCAGGTGGACCTGAGTTCAAATCCAGCCTCAGACCAAACACTTGACACTCACTAGCTGTGTGACGCTAGGCAAGTCACTTAACCCCAATTGCCTAAAAATAAAAAAATAGATTGAAAATTTGGAACTCAAAATATTGTGGAAGTGAATGTTGAAAACTAAAAATAAATAAATAAAATTTTTAAAAAAGGCTGTCAGGTATTTTCATAGCAGAACAAGGTTATGCTAACAGTTTGGAAAGGGTAGTAATGTAATGTTAATAAATGACAGAGGGAAAGCAGACTACTCAATTTCTCCTTTTTTAGTGTCTTCTTTATCAAGAGAAAGATCTTAAATTGGAAAGTGCAGAAGAAACAGTTAGGGGGAAATCTGAACCTAAGACAAATGTGTAGACTGCAAGCTGCTTTAAGAGAATTTGAATTTCCAAGCTCCGAAAAAAATTACATCCCATGGAACTTAAATATCATGGAACCTCTGTCAATCACTTTTGAAAAACCATGGGGAACAGAATATATGATAAAAGACTCTGCAGAGATGGGAAATTCTGGCCTAATTTTCAAAAAGGCGAAAAAGGTAAACTCCTGAAACTACATACAAGTGAATTTGGCAAAGATTACTGGCAGTATCTTAAAATATACTCACAATGGTTTATAAATATTTAGGAAGAAATGTAATGATCACAAGGAACTAACACAGGTTCTTCAGCAATAAGCCTAACCTTACTCCATTTTTTACATGGGATTACTAGACTGATAGCCAAGGAAATGTTTAGATATAGCATATTATTTTGAAAAAGGATTTCTCTGAAAGACTCTCTTGATTTTCTTGTGGGTGAAACGGAGAAATGTGGACTGGTTTAGGTAGAGACACAGCTAAGTGAAATACTATTCTCCTGGTGACAGCTAGATGGCACAATGGATAGAGCACCAGTCCTGGATTCAGGAAGACCTGAATTCAAATCTGGCCTCAGACACTTGACACTTACTAACTGTGTGACCGTGAGCAAGTCACTTCACCCCATTGCCTTGCCAAAAAAAAAAAAAAATACTATACTACTAGGGTGTTAAGAAATTGATGCCAACCTGTAAGGAGAACTTTGGAACAATGAAAGAGTGGTTTTTCCAAGGCCCTATCTTGCTTAATATTTTTATCAATGCATAGGGCAAATACACAAAGGCATAATTATCATATTTGTGAAAAAGATGAAGCTGGGAGGATGGCAAACAAATTATATTAGAGAATCTAGATACAAAAATATGACTACGTACCCAGTACACACCTTTATTTTTATATTTATTTATTTATTTTTTTTAGGAAATTGGGGTTAAGTGACTTGCCCAGGGTCACACAGCTAGTAAGTCTCAAGTGTTTGGTCTGAGGGCAGATTTGAACTCAGGTACTCCTGACTTCAGGGCTGGTGCTCTATCCACTGCACCACCTAGCTGCCCCCCATACACACCTTTAGATAAACAAAATGAAAATTTACTAAGAACAGATGTGAAAGTTCTATAATTAACTTCAAAAAGTAAACTACATATAAAAACATTCAGGTTTTAGTTGCCTAAAAGTTCAACAGTGTGCTATGGCTCTCCAAAAAAATAAATAAAACTAATAAAATCTTAAGAGTATATTAATCACAACAAACTATTACTTCAAGGATATATGTTTTCATACGTGACAGTCTTCCTTTACTGAAGCTGAACACAAATATAAGACTGTTGTGGCCCCCAAAATTCTTCAACTTGTAGTCAATCTGGTGATAAGCCTCCTTGGACCTAATTAATTAGCTATGATGGTCCTTGGATGACAGGTACACAGCTCATTAACACCTCATCTAAAGTTCTAATCCAATGACTCATATGCCATACAGGCAACCTTGGGTTCACAAAGGCTATCCTAGCAGAGGACAAGCTTAGATAAGGACTACTGTGCCAAGACAAAAATAAAAATAATTATTTCATATATATAAAAATACATATGAGATGTATATGCAAATTAGATAGATGATAGATAAATGTAAGAAAAAGAGATAAAGAGATATCTCACATTTGTATGGGGCTTTACAATGATCAGAAATGTTCTCAAAGGGCAGCTAGGTGGCACAGTGGATAGAGCACCAGCCCTGGAGTCAGGAGGACCTGAGTTCAAATCTGGCCTCAGACACATAACACTCACTAGCTGTGTGACTCTGGGCAAGTCACTTAACTCCAATTGCCTCACAAAAAAAAATGTTCTCATATGATGACTACATTCTAATGTCACAACCATCCTGATGGGTATTAGTATTTCCTTCATAAAGATGAGGAAACTAAGACTCAGAAAAGGTGAATGAGTTGACTAGGATCATATAGCTAGTAAGAAGGTCTGAGAACTAGAACCTGAGTCTTTCTGATCCCAATATTCTTTCCAGGATTCTTTCATTGCTAAGATCAAGAGAGGTAAGCAAATGCAGATCGAAGCATACTATTTTCTCTTTTTTTTTCTTTGTTTTTTTCTTTCTTGTGGTTTTTCTCTTTTGTTCTGATTCTTTTTTCACAACATGACTAACGTGGAAATATGTTTAATATGATTATACATGCATAGCCTATATCAGATTACAGGCTGTCTTGGGGAGGCGGGAAGGGAGAAAGGGGGGAAAATTTAGAACTCAAAATCTTATAAAATTGAATGCTGAAAATTAAAATTTAATTAATTAATTAATTAATTAATTAATTAAAACAAAAAACAGAGAGAGAAGTAAGCAGTCCTACTACAGGCAGAGCCTGGCTACGAGTAATAAGATGTATAGCAAATCTCTTCAGCCATCCCACCTTCACCCCAACTCCTGCAAAAAGATCTAGAAAACACACTAGACCAAATCCTAGTCAGGAAATCTAAGAAAAAAAAAAATCACAGTGAGTCATTTTCCAGTCCAAGTCAGCATAAGGACACAGAGAAGTCTGTGGACGTTAGGGATGGGGTCTGATCAGGAACACAGTTCATAAAGTATTCCAGCACAGGGAAAGGCTAGGTGTCAGAGCAAGAAGAGGTCCTAGATCCACCCTAGAGAGGCCTGGATTTGTTACAGGTACAGAAACAGGTGCCAAACTGGCAGCTTGGTTACTCACTACCCAGTTCTAGGACACAGATCAAGGGCAAACTGAACAGGGGACCTGCACTTAAGGGTTGTATTCCAGGATAAGGAGTAGTTGCAGCCCCTAGGCTGTGTATCCAACAAGAAGCAAATTTAGAAGCAAGCAGTGGTTGTGAGACTAGGACCCCACGAACAGAGCAATGTCTAAGATCCCAGGCCCCCAGCCTAGTCTAAAGCCTGAAGCCGTATAACCAGGGCAGGACGCCCAGAACAAAAGGAAATGTTTAGCTGTCACTGATCCACTCTTTTCTAGCTGTCTGGTAATGGCTGAGTCTGGCAGCAGTCTACTAGAGTTGCAACCAGAAGCAAACCCACAGTTGTATTGTTCAAGCCCACACCAGGTCAAGAATTTGCAGAGCTCAGACCGGGAGAAGGTGGCATTCATACTTGGATTCACCCAGCTAAGCTATCCCTGAGATGCTGGAGTAATACAACATTTAATACCACAAGAAAGCAGCAACAGGACCAACCTAGGTCTTCCCTCCAGCCCTAACATAATGTCTGAAACTATGTAAGTAGCCTCAATAAATGAGCAAACAAAAAAAAAAAAATATGGTGACAGGGATGCCCAAAACACAAACTCAGAAGATAACTCCAAAATATCTACAAGCAAAGCCTCAAACTTGGACACAAATCTAACTAGAAGATATGAAAAAAGAATTAAGAAAATAGCTTTTGCTTTTTTATATATACACAAATGAATATATAATTAAATAATACATTTAAAGGAAATTAAAGTGCTGGAGGAAAAAAAATGGAAAAGAAAGGAGAACTATGGAAGAAAAAATTATAAAGGGAATTAGCAGCTTGGCACAAGAGGTATAAAACCTTGCCAACCAACAAAATCCCTAAAAATGAGAATGGGCCAAACAGAAGCCAATGACTCAATGAGCCAACAAGAAATATTAAAATAAAGTCAAAAGACTGAAAAAATATAAAAAAATATAAAGTATCTCACAGCATAAAGAGATGATCTGGAAAACGGACTGAAAGCATGCCCAGGTCAAAGCAAAAAACACTGTAAAAAGTCAGAAAGGAAGAACTCAAGTACCAAAGAGCCAGTCAGGATCACACACAATTTAACAGCCAACACCATAAAACAGCAGACAGCAGAGAAAATGATAGTCCAGAAGGCAAAAGATCTAGGCTTACAACTAACAATACCTTACCAAGGAAAAATGAGTATAACTTTATGTGGGGAAAAAACAGACCTTCAATCAAACAGAGGATTTCAAGCATTCCTGATAAAAAGACCAGAGCTGTGTAGAAACTTTAAAGTACAACACAGGAGCGAAGAGAACCATGAAAAGGTAAACAAACAAACAAGCACAAAGATAAACTGCTTACATTCTCATAAAAGCTGATATTATCGGTCTACTCTGAACCCTATTCTCATCATCATCAGGGTCACAGAGGGCAACTACTTAGAGGATCTGGAAGTGGTTCTGTTATGTCTTGATGACCTTAAAAGAAGAGAAAGGGAGAGAGAAGAGGACTACATTGGGGAATCAGGGAAAGAAAGGAGAATGTTAGGGAAAACTGTGTCACATAATCAGGGTGTACAAGTAGAAGTCTATACAAATAAGAAGAAAGAAGTAGGGGTGAGTGGGACTACAGTTGAACTTCACTCTCATCTGTCTTGGTCAGAAGGAAGAATACACACAGAGATGGGTAAAGAAATACATTTCACTAAACAGGGAAAGAGAAGGAAAAGGGGAGAAAGAAGAGGGAGGAATAAGAGGGATTAGTCCTAAGTAAATTAAAGGAGGGATTAGTCCTAAGCAAAACAAACTCTAAGGCTATACAAAAACGTCTATAGCTGTTTTTTTTTTTTTTTTGTGGTAGCAAAGAATGAGATACTAAGGAGATTCCCATCCAATGGGGAATGCCTGAACAAGTCATTATATATAAATGTGATGGAATACTTTGGTGTTGTAAGAAGTTACAAAGGGGATAGTTTTAGAGAAACCTGGAAAAACTTGTATGAAATGACGCAGAATGAAGTGAGTAGTACCAGGAAACCAATTTCTACAATGACAACACAAAGACAAATGACAACAAAGATAGACAACTCTGAAAGACTTAGGAACTGTGATAAGTATAATGAAAAAACAATTCCAAAGGAATTGAGAGAGAGGGGAGGGACTCAGTGTGCAGAATGAGACATTTCTTTTGGATCTGGCCAGGTATTGAATTTGTTCTGCCTGACTATACATGTTGCAGCAGAGGGTTTGTTTTTCTTACTTTCTCAAGCGAGAAGGGGAGTGGTAGGAAGGAAAGAAGGAAGATTCTTGATGGTTAAAAGAAATTAATTTAAAAAATAAATAGTCCCACTACATTCTGCACTACTCAGACCACATCTAGAGAATTCAATTCAATTCACATTGTAGGAGGGATGCTAAGAAACCAGAGGAAATGCTGAAGGGGTGACCAGATGATTGGTCTTAAAACCATGCCATGTGAAAAATGGTAGAAACATCTAGGAATGTTTCACCAAGAGTAAAATTGGGGAGGAAAGATAATTATCATGTGGTCATCATCTAGAAAAGGGACAACAGATTCTTTCTATGTAGCCATAATGAGCAAAACTCTAACAAATTAGTGGTATTACATCGAGGATAACTGTATATGATGAGAGCTTGGACCAGATAACTAAAGACTTAATGTTCCTTCTAACAGTAAGAACCTATGAAATTCTTTCTTGACTCTAGGAAAACGTTTATTTTTACAAACAAATTTGTATGTTTTCTTTGGTCAAAATAACGGAAATTAGGTAACAAAGGGCTTCTCTTTTTGCCTTAGTTACCAAGAAACTCAAAGCTAATCTATCCAACTGAAGTAACTGGCTTCTCTCAGCTCTCTTGCAACACCTCTCTGCTATGCTTTAGTGGTCTTTGTTCTGTTTTTATCTAGAATTGTCTTATTTTTGAAGTAAGATTAATTTGAAACTTGCCTAAAATCCTTCCAGAATCAGATGGAGTATAAATACTAAAAATATTTTTAAAAATAAAAGATGTAAAAGTTGATTTCATTAATTACCAAGAGATGTGAGCAAAACACTCCTTATGAAAGGAACTCAAAATGACACCCAATGTTCTTCCTTATAAAATCAACTCACCCAAGACGGCTATTCATTAGTGATCTATAAAACAGCATTAAGGAACTGCATGCACAAAAGACTAAACCCAAATAAGTAGAATTACTTTCAAAAAACAAACTTCTGACATTTAACTTCATCTGTGATTCCAGCTAAGAATAAATTTAAAGAGTGAGATTTCTAGTGGCTGAAAGGTTAATTGGGCAGTTAACATTAAGAGCGTGAAAAGAGTTAAACATGGTTGAAGAACTAGCAATGATCAAATTCCAACATTGCTCCATTGATACTATACATTCTGTTTGTCTACAGTAAGTTAAGTCAGTCTGCAGGGCAAAATGTAGTATATGAGAAGGAAGGGCACAAAACTACCTAAAACGGGACTCCTCTCTTTTAGTTTTCCTTTCACTGATGCTACAGAGATACAGAACAAACCTAAAATATATTTCCCCAACACACTTTGACTACATTTAATTTTTATGTCATATTTCTTTCAAAATCCTTCAAACTCTTCTTTCATACATATCTAAGTACCTGGCTTCTGAAATCACATAACAAGCTCTTTATTACAAAATATCAAAGACAGAAAGTACTTTAAAGGTAATCTAATCCAACCCCTTCATTTTATAGGTAGGGAATCTAAAACACTTATAGCTAGAGTAAATTAGCCAAGACTTTAACACTGTGAATTTGAATGTTAACTATTTTAGTCCAAGTTATGCTCCATTCCTCAACATTACCTCCTCTTACTGTAATGTCCTATTCTCTAGTTATAAACTTGTGTCATCCGTGTGCCTATAGCAGTATTATATCACACACACACACACACACACACCACACACACACACACACACACACGTGCACACAGCTAGAACTACTGCTACCTTGTTGATTACTGTCTCATATGTGAAACAGAAGCTTCACTTAAAAGCAAAAAAATGGGCATTCAATAAATGGTTCTTGACTACTGGCTAATAAAGAAGAGATAACTGGGGGCAGCTAGGTGACACAGTGGATAGAGCACCGGCCCTGAAGTCAGGAGCACCTGAGTTCAAATCCAGCCTCAGACCAAACACTTGACACTTACTAGCTGTGTGACCCTGGGCAAGTCACTTAACCCCAATTGCCAAAAAACAAAAAAGAAATAACTGAATTTTATTCACAAGAAAAAGCTAGTTTAACCAGCACAGTCTAGAAAAAACTACTTACTGAAAAATGACTTTTTCTATCAGACCACTATTTTACAAGTCACCCCTGGTTTCTTTTCCTAACTCTCAAGTTCCAGTGTGTTCAAGATGGCCCTCTAAAGCAAAATACTAGAAATAAGAAAGTAGAAATTACTGACCTGTCCCCTAGTAGGAAGATCTTTCACACTGTCAGGTTTGAAGAAGGTAAAGTCAATCATGGCCTGGAACAAAGAAATTGCTTTTTCAGTGTGGCCAGCTTGTCTAAGAAAATGACACTGCTGAAGAAAGAGTGCTATCAAAGAGGGAAGAGAAAGAGAAAATTACTTTTTAACATCATTAAAAAGAAGGAGCTCATTTCCCAAAAGAGATAAACAACCCAGGAAAAATTTCCTCTGTAGTGTAAAATAGAAGAATTTCATTGTGCTGAAGACATAAGAGTAAAAAAGTCTCTATTATTTTTCCAAAATAAAAAAGCTTTAAATTTTTAAAAGCTTTAACTGTTATCTAATATTCTGGTATACCTACATAACCAAATAACAAAATGTATTCACTCACATTTTTGTAACTAATCTACTGCTGGGTTAAAAAATATCAGACCTAAAAATAGCACAGCATATGAAATGAGTTGAAAAATTAGCCTGATTATTAACTATCATAAAGTCAAGTTTCATTTGTACTTGAAAAGCTATACAAATGCTATCTTTTAAAGTACATTGAATTTTTACCAAAAAGTAAAAAGACCTATATCCACTTTAGCACTAGATGGCATTATTCACCAACAGATTTTATCATATGCTCATGGCCTATAATAAACAAATCAAGATCTTATGATGGAACCTTTGAATTTGTTTCACTCGAGTAACAACTACTCATCTAAGAACATTCAAACATCCATGAGTAGAGGATAAGTAATAATTTGATCATTTTATAAGAACGGTAAATCTAGCTTTGAGTAAGAAGCCCCTAAAATAATTTCTCTTAAAAAAATTAGGGATCTAGCATGACAGGCTGCTTTCAAAAGATTTTTTTTAGTAGATTCCTTCTAAAAAGGATCGACAATACCAGCTTTTCTAACACCTGATAGAAATGTCTATCCATTCATCTAATACATCTATTCACCAGAAATAGTACATGTTCCTTATCACATTTTAAATAATTTGTACAGATTCTTATGACACAAAGAAGAGTAGTGGATTAGTGTCTGTCAATTTGATGATTTGGCTTCAAACTGACTCATTAAATGTCTACTTTTTTATCCATCAAATAGCAGCACCCTACTAAGTAGGAAAAAAAGACTAGAAAACTAAGAAAAAATATCACATACTAAACTTTTCATTATACTGCTACTAAGTGTTAATTCAAAAGCAATTTATTTTACAAGATGGAAGAATTTATCTTCAGAAAACCTTGCCTCTATCTGCTCTTCATATTAATATTCTGGGCTCGTCTTTGAAATATCAGCAATTCACTCAATTTATATTACAAGTTCTTCTGCAAAATAGAAGCATCTGTTACGTCCATATGGGGGAAGCAAAGCTTGCTTATCAACTCAAGAAGCAAGATTCCAGACATTTTCAGTACATTTTTTTTGTAACACACAAAAAAATGTTCTTGATTACAACTATCTTTCTATATTTCATTTCACAGTGATCTTCTTACCTAACATAGCTTCCTCAGTTCCAGGCAATGCAGGATGAGATAAGATGCTCCCATCCTGTACTGCTGCCAGGGTGCTGAGGCATTTTCCATACAGATTGTGAATTTTGGATACTGTAAAGGTGCTAAATTGGCTCTGGCAAAATAAGAGGTATTTCTGCCACAAGGCTGTATTATTGGGGTGTAAAAAAATCAGTTTCTGCCACTCTTTGATCAAAGTAGATGGTTCCCAGAATTCTGTACAGAGTTTTAGCCTGGCAAGCTTCAGTTCCACACTGTTCTGGTTGCTTTCAATGGCACGCTCTAAAATGGACAATTTCTTTTCCAGAATTAGCTTCAGTGATTTTCTTCTAGACTCTTGCTCTCCCTCATTGATAGTGTATAGGCTGGGTCCTTTCATCATTTCATCCTCAAAACAAAAGGAAAACTGAGTTACAATTATACATGACATGGAGTTACTCTCAGGCATCTAAATATTTTACAGTACACACACCATCTCAAACTGGCTCTTCCTAGAAGGACTAAAAAGGCACAGTTATCCCTCTGATAACAATAAAAATTAACAATTTCCTTTTTGAGAAAAATGAAGCTTGAGAGATTCTTTTTTTTTTTAAGGCAATTGGGGTTAAGTGACTTGCCCAGGGTCACACAGCTAGTAAGTGTCAAGTGTTTGGTCTGAGGCCAGATTTGAACTCAGGTTCTCCTGACTGCAGGGCCAGTGCTCTATCCACTGCACCACCTAGCTGTTCCAGCTTAAGAGATTCTTATCTAGCTATAACATTAATCAGGTTTGGTCTGTAAACTTCTTTTTTTAGTTTATGCCTCATCATTTAAAAACACTCAATTTATATCCCAATTACATCATAAAAGAACTGTTAACAATTGCACCGAATAGTACTCATCTAATTGACTGACTGGGAATTCATTTCTGGGAAAGTAACAACTACTTAAGTGATTCAAAATGAATGGCCAAAAAAATCCTACTGCCCACATATTTTAAGTTAACAACCAGAGCAACTATTTTATTTGTCCATACTTAGGGATTCTATCCCCAAATGAGAGAACCTAAACTCAGCACTGGATAATAACACTTACCTGAAAAGACACAAATTCCAGCCACAGTTGAATATCCCTGGGATTCTCTCGGACTTTTCTGTTAAATTCCTCTACTTTAGCTTTTAGAATAGCATCTTCACTATCCTTCTGAGACACAGGCTGCTTGGTCTCTTGGTCTGAAGGACCCTGTCCTTGTAACCACAATGTTGTAGATTTATCATAAACTCCCAAAGGATTCACCCAAGTCGAGGTAGAAGGTAGAATTTCATCATCAGAGTCTTTCACTGGTATGAATGGGCTGGGATCAGGCGAGAACAACTCAGCTTTGCTACAAACAGCAACTCCATCAATGCTAACTGAACGCACGCTTTTCTTAGAAAAGTAGCGTTCAAATTTCTTATGTAATTGTTTCTTTTCTGTGGGGGTACCTTCCCAAGATATACGTTGCTTTTTGGGGTTAATGCCAAGGCAAGAGTTTCCCTTCCTCTTGTACCTTAAAAAAAAAATTAGTAAACAGATATGTATTCATTTGATTATCACAAACAACTGGATCTCAAAAAGGCTTTTGAGGCCCCCTACTAGACAATAAACATCAATAGAATGAGGGGCATTTAACATTTCTCTTTATATTCCTCCATAGCACTTAGCACAGTGTTTTGAATACAACAGCTGTTAAATAAGGTACAACCTTCTAATTCACCAGGTGGAGGAAGTTAAGGCCCAGTGAAGACACCAGTCCATGTCACGAAGTGACTTTGAGGCAGAACCAGGACCAGAAGCCAAGTCTTCTCTCTTGCATTCCTGTACTCTTTCCACCACACTACTTCTGACTAATTTCTTTAAGGTATAATCTCCTTCCCAAGCAGTCCCAGTTAAACCAGCACTCACTAGTAGCAATCTGGCAAAGCCTACACACACCCTTTTCAGAATGTTTTTAAATGCATAAAATACAATACACAGGATTATTAAGGAAACCGATTACATTGAAATATATCTATGTGTGTATATATGTATATACATACCTATATGCATATATACAGATATGTGTACATACACACACACACACATTAGGTATGCTCCGAGACCCTGGAGGGCACTGATTTAACCTAAAGAGCATCTAAGTTCCTCTCTGAAGATTCAATTAGAAAAATCTGAGTACCGAGCAGTTGTTTTTCTCTACAGTCAGACACCTACCTATTCCACTTCAACAGTTGGTTAGTGGAAGATGAAAACAAGACTCAGTAATAATACTTTTCTTTCATCAGATTCCATTTTCATAACAGCTTGTGAGATAAGCCAGGCAGGAAGTATTACTCTCATTATTTACAGAAGAATTTGAGGCCTGGAGAAAATACATACCCTTATCTGAGATCACATAATTAGTAAATGGCAAAACAAGGGATGTCTAGAACCCAAGTTTCTAATCATCTTTCTAATCTAACACAATGCATCCCTACTTAATAAATCTAACACCGAAAAAGCTTTTTAAAATACATGGATCAAAATTACTTTTCAAGTTTCTATTTTAGAATAAAACTGAAATTGATTTTTTTTTTTCAGTTTTCAGGTAGTATTGTTCTTTGGAATCAGACAGTATAATGGAAGTCAAAAACTGGGTTTTAATTCTGGCTCTACCACATAACTATCTTTGGGCCTCAGTTTCCTCACCTGGCAGTGAAGAGGCAGGTGTGTTAAAGCAGGGAATCTCCAAGGTCTCTCCCAGTTCTAACATTATTTGCAGATCCTCTCCTCTTTTCATCCTCTTATGAAAAGGAACTAACATCATTCTTTGGTGGATCACAGCATCATTAGATCCAGAACTGGCCTCACAGGCCAACTAGTCTACCTCCCTCATTTTACAGAAGGGGAAACTGAGGTCAAAGAAGGTTGAGTGATCGGCCCAAGGTCACACAGATAGGCAGTATCAGAGCTCGGTCATACTTGCTTAAATACTCTGAGAGTCGATCATTTCATCTGTCCTGGAGTGACACCCCTCAAACAGCTCACAATCCCTCTGTGACTCAGCACCCCTTTTTTTTGTTTGTTTAGTTCCTGTGGCCACTCATCCATTGCTGACCCTACACTCAAAGTCTTGCCAGTGTGAAGTGACAAGCCAGAGTTTGAGCTCTGCTAAAACATCACCTTCCAAAACTCGGTGACAATGTGGTAGGGTAGGGAATGCCACAGCTGAGGAATCCAGGGTCCTTGATTCCAGCCTTAGTTCTGTCTGTCACTCATTAGGGAGGTGACCCGGGCAAGTTACATGACCATTCATAAAATGAAAGGGAGAAACTGGATGACTTGTCAGGGCCCTTCCCACTTCTCTACCCTCCTTCAGCAGTTACCAATGGGGTCTTGTACTCACTGTGGCCCCTCCCATTACTTCTGTATTTTAATGATCACAGCTTCCTTAATTTCCACCACAAGCAAACTGCTTCATATTTTTAATGAAGTCATAGCAATAATAACATATAGCATACTCTATATGTAACATGTATGATATATTATGTAATATATATTTCTTTTTAACTCCCTCCTCTTACTCTATTACCCTAACCTCTCTAACTTCTAATCCTCTTTTCCAATTCTTGCCACAGACCCCTCAGAAAAACCTTCATTCCACTTGCAAGCAACAAAGACCCTAATAGTGGTTGATAAGCTAAGAGCTGCTGGGTCCAAATCAAACCTGCTTTCTCTCAAACAATAGTATTAAAGATAAACAAAAAATTCATTGGATATTATCAAAGACCTTTTGGTTTAGTTATTAATGTAATATGCATTCTTCTTTTTTTATAATAAATATGTTAATATTCCATTTATCCTCACGAGTCATAAGGAACTTTGGACTGTCATCTATTGTACGTCCTCCCAATGCAAAATAAGTAAATAAATGATTCCTTCTCCATCTCTTGACAGGAGGTCAGCCACAACCTTAACCTGAACATTTCCACTGACAGGAAAGTATATTGCTTTGTAAGACAGGCCATTTTTATTATTATTTAGACCTGGAAAATTGGAAAATTCATCCTTACAACGAACTAAAAGCTATTTCCCTATAACTGACACATTTGTCCTAATTCTGTCCTCAATTAATGCATAAAATAAGAGCCTCTTTCCCATGACAAGCCTTCAACAACTAGATGAAAACTGCTGGTACATATTCTCTTCCCTAGAGTAAACATTAGCTATTTTCTCTCTCTCTCTCTCTCTTTTTTTTTTTTTTGGTGAGGCAATCAGGGTTAAGTGACTTACCCAGAGCCACACTGCTAGTGAGTGTTATGTGTCTGAGGCTGGAGCTGAACTCAGCTCCTCCTGACTCCAGGACTGGTGCTAACATTAGCTATTCTTATATCCCTCTCCCAAGTGACATGGTCTACAGACTCTGCACCATCCTCTATCAAGTAGGGCAAATTTGACAAAACTCTGCTCTCGCGCTCTCTCTCTCTCTCTCTCTCTCTCTCTCTCTCTCTCTCTCTCTCGTTGATCTTATCAGCGCCCCTGATTTAATTATCATGGGTAAGGAGTGGTGTGAGAAAGGTTTGAGGAGAGTAGAGTTTTAGAACAGCTTCTGTGAGGAGTAGAATTAGAGACTCAATTAAAGAGTAAAAGAACTGCTTTCCCACCTGCTAGAGCTATATGAAAGAATACTCTGTGTACTGGAGATTCATTTATTCTATGACTCGATTTCTTATGGGATGTGGTAGAGATAGGGAAAGAGGAGAGGGCAGTCAACACAGAAATCCTTCATCACCTCTGACCTTGGAATAGCTAGCTATTAGTTGTCCTTCTTGGTTCTCATATCTCCCTGTACCAATTCATACTCCTCTATGCTGATGATTCAGATCTATATTTCTATCTTTTTTGAAATATCTTTTCCTGAACCCCATCATCAATTGCCTATAGGACACTTGAAACTGCATGTCCTGAATGCATCTCAAACTCAACACGTCTAATCTGAATCTTTCCCTTCAGACTTCTCCCTCTTCTGAACCCTCCTAATTCTGTCAAGGGCCCATTCTTCCACTTATCTCAGGGGTATTATGATAGTTACTTGCCAGAGATATATGGAGTCAATAAATATGTAAGTGTGCTCAGGGTCTCTACATTATGCCAAGAATCTAGATCTTTATGGGATCTGATAGAGAGGGAAAAAAGAGAGAGCAGACATCACAGGAATGGGATCCAGAGCTAAAACTATAATACTTTCAATTCTGCAAAAGACTCTTAATTGTTCTTTCTAATTCTCATGTCCCCCTTTTTAGTAAGGTCCTTGAAAACAAAGACTATATTTTATTTATACGTGTATCCCCCTTAGTGTCTAGAACAGTGTCTTATGTAAACAAAGTACCTGTTAAATGAAAAAAAAAATGCTATCACATACATGTTTCTGACAACTTAGGGCAAAAATAAACATTCTGACAAGATATTTCAACACAACCAATTATGAAAAGCTATGGTACCAAACCATACTCCACTCCACTGTAGATAAATCTTCCTGATGAGTACTCTCCAACTCAAAAACCTTCAATGAACTAACCACCAACTAAAGTCCCAACTCCTTCATCTGGCATTGAAGATCCTCCTCAATTTGGTCTCAACCTAAATTCCCAGTCTTATTTCATATACTCTCATATGTTCTATGCCAGGGGTGGGGAACCCGAAGCCTAGAGGCTACATGTGGCCCTCTAGGTCCTCAAGCGTGGCCCTTTGACTGAATCCAAACTTCACAGAACAAATCCCCTTAATAAAAGGATTTGTTCTGTAAGACTTGAACTTAGTCAAAAGACTGCACCAAAGGACCTAGAAGGGCACACGTGGCCTTGAGGTCACAGGTTCCCCACCCCTGCGCTGTGCTCTAGCTAAATTGGGCTACTCATCATTTCTCCAAACATGCTTTCCCACTCCTGTGATTTTGTTTACAACATTCCTAACATGCTCTCTATCCCACTCTCCCATCCATCCATTTCAACCTATTGAAATCCTACTCAAAGGACCATCTACTTCCTTCCTTAAACCTCCCCTTACTCTGTCTACTCACCCCTGCCCAAAGACGGCAGTGATTTCTCTCTCCTCTGAACTATCACAACACTCTGTACCTTTTTTATGCCTTTATTACATTCTTGTTGAGATTACAGTTATTCATGTGCATATCTTAACTCCCTTGTCAGACTGTAAGGTCCTTGAAAACAAAGACTATATTTTATTTATACGTGTATCCCCCTTAGTGTCTAGAACAGTGTCTTATGTAAACAAAGTACCTGTTAAATGAAAAAAAAAATGCTATCACATACATGTTTCTGACAACTTAGGGCAAAAATAAACATTCTGACAAGATATTTCAACACAACACCAATTATGAAGGAAAGTATGAAACGGAATTGGATTAGAATGGAAGAACTCAGGACAATGTATTACAATTAATGAATTATTTCTAGAATTTTTAAGGACAGAACATAACATGTACCTTGCTATATCCCCACGATAAAGAGATTTATATTCCCAGTTTGCTGGATCTGGTTTCTTATCTGTTCTGAAGGTTTCTGTTGTCACAGCCTGAATGTCATCAAGCCAAACAAAGCGACTTCCGCTGTTGTCAGTGGCATTATTTTCTTGACTGGTGGACAAAGGGAGGTGGGAGGAGGAGGGGGAGGGGAGAGAGGAACAAGGAAAGGGAAGAGACAAAAACAGCTTTTTGAAAACCCCTCAGCTAAATATTTATTATATGTAAAAACAAGCAAAGTTAAATATTTGGAATCCCACATGTCAAACATACCCAAATGCAAAGTATGTGCACATGCCATGGAGAGAGAAAGTACAGGAATCTCAATTCGGTGAAACGGTTGAACATATGAACAATGGTCAAACTATGCATACTGTGCGTACCATATCTCAAAAATTAACCTTAGTGTCGTGCTCTCTTGCTCTCTCTCTCCATATATATATATATATATGTATGTATATATATTTATATGTTCCCAAGTATAGATGCTCCTCATCACTTCATAGTTCAAAAATGTACACAACTCATCAGTGTATTTCCTCCACTGATACATATTATAGCCTTTGCATACCTTCGTTGATAATCTTCTTGAGTTTATGTGGTCAACGTATCAACTGGGAGCCAACGGCTCAGTGATAAAGTTTTGAAACTAGTTACTGTCTTCTGACCAAAGACAACACATTCCATCACCAGGTCTATATTTGAAATCTTCTTGGCCTAACAAGACTTTCTGGGGTTTAGACTATGAAAGCATAGCCTTTGAGAACACAGGGTCAACTCCATACCATGGTGAAGCATCAGAGGATGACTTCAGGAGAGGAGTATTAGAATAATTATAACAGTTCACATTCCTCCAGGATTTACAGTTCACAAAGTATTTTTTGGAGAACTATGAGATAGTTGGTGTATGTAATATTATTATTCTCACTTTGCAAATGAAGTGCAAACTGAAGCTCAAAGGAGTTAAAAGTAACTTGCCATGGTCAGAGAGCTAGTGTCAGAGCTGAACCTAAACTCAGGACCTCCAGTGGTTTTTCTATCACACCAGAATGCATTCCACCCTAAAGTATTTACATCTCTCTCTCTCTCTCTCTCTCTCTCTCTCTCTCTCTATCTATCTATCTATCTAAGAGGAAAATGTGGCCCAGAAAAGTGAAATAAAAGGACAGCACTGAGAACATCAGAATGAAGTTGCAGGGAGGCAGATTTCAGTTTCATTTAATGAAAACTTCTTTACCTTACAATTAAAACCATACAGTTTTCATCAGGAGGAAGTGAGTTCCCCATCACTAGAGGTCTTCTATTAGAGGTTGACTGACTACTTATCAAATTATTGTAGACAGAATTATTGTTAAAATGTAGGCTGAACTACATGATCTCTCTAGTACCTTACAACTCTTAAGATTCTGTAACTTACCCAAGGTCACATCACTCCTAAGTGACAGAGTCAGCTCTCCACCCAGGACTTTTGGCTGCAGGTCCAGTACTGTTCCTACTATACCGATGCTATGCTTACCTTAGAGGCCTAATAAACTGTATTCAAAATGTGTTAAAAAGTTAACTTGGCAGGGTCCAGCTAGGTCTTAGACATTATTCAGGTTTGGAATCTGTTTGATTTGGAAGATGATGTGTTCTGAGTTTCTATCTCAGTGTTTCTATCCATTTCGTAGAAAGACAAGGATATATAGACATATCTATATCTATCTATCTATATCACATCATGGGGATAGGATGGGATAAAGAGTTGGCTGCCAGCACTGTATCCCAGCACTCTGGAAGGAAATAATTTTGTCTTCTTAATATCCTTTGAATTTCCTTCAAATATCTTAACATAAGATAAGGAGGCTTTTGAAGTATTAAACTAGAAATATAGTCACCCAAGAATCTATAAGGATTTACCTCTCTAATAAGCCTTTGGGAAAAACCAAACCAAACCAAACCAGTTCATAATAGTGCTCTAAAAGCAAGCGGTTAAGAAAGTTCGAGAAATTACTAATAGTTATTCCATCATTGCCTATGGCTATGTTGCCTGGACATAAGTTCGATACTGTTCCTAGACAAGGCATATAAAGAAATGTTATAGGAATTCCAGATGAGGCAAGAAGAGGGGCACTGCTGGTCGACCTATCTCTGGATTGATTCCCTTTGGGAAAAGCTGACTGAAGATTTTCTCTGCCAGTACAAAAACTGAAGGGAGTAAAGACGGGAGGGAAATCTCATCAACTGAAGTATGTGGAACCATCCCAGAAATGAGAAGCCAAGTCGGAGGAGGGTAAGGAACAATATCCAGATGTCCCAAAGTCAGGCGACCAGCTGCTGACCACCCTGAGAGTCAACAACTTCTTATCTCTACTTCATTAGACATTAAGGTCAGGAAGCAGTATGTGGTCCTGATTTAAGAAGGGAAAGGATCACCCCTACCTTGAAAGAGAAGAAAAGTAACACCTACAAAATAGAAGGCCAGTAGTTATAGCCCTTAGGATACAGAAAAAAATGACAGTAGGTGATTCCCTAAGGGAAACAGTAGGAGCCAGCCCTTCTGCATCCAAATATAGAACCCCAGGAGATGGACCTACATCATGACATCAAAGAGGAACTCCCACGCTGATTAGTGCCCTTAATTCCTTCCCCACCTGGGTATAAATTATCCAGTGAAATCAGATCCTGGGAAGACTAAAAGGAAATATGCAAGTTGTAGGCAAGATAATGAAGAAGACAACTAGCAGGAATATGCATAATTGATATGCATCATCTAGCTCAACCTTAAGTAAAGCTTTTGATTTTTAGCACAATGTCAATAAACTGATCAAACATGGTTGGGGCTACAAAATACTGCCATTTGTGCTGACACACAATGGATAAAAAGTTATATCTACAAAGTTAAGCATAGGCTGAAACTGTGTATTTACTAATATAGCTTTCCTTAGACTTTTAGAAATTCATTTAAGATTAATTTTCCCCTATCTGTAAAACAGACTCACTAGTTATTTCATACGAAGGTTCAATTGCAGAAACATTTATCAAGTACCTACAAAATGCAAGCCACTGTGCTAGTAAAGAGAAATACAGAGACGGAAAATGGAAGTCCCAATCTTCAAAGACCTTACAATCTACTTGCAAGAATGACATTTATGCAGATGAACATAATCAAAAAGCATTAATGTTGTTATTTAGTTGTTTTTCAGTGGTGTTTGACTCTTCATGACCCCATTTGGTGTTTTATGAAGTGGTTCGCCACTTCCTTCTCCAGCTCATTTTACAGATGAGGAAACGGAAGTAAACAGGGTGAAGTGATTTGCCCAGGATCACACAGCCGGTAAGTGTCTGAGGCCAGATTTGAACTCAGGAAGATGAATCTATCCACTAAGCCACCTGCCTACTTCAGGATAAGAGTATAGAAGGGGAAAAAAGAGATGCAGTGAAGCTCTCAAGGAAAGCCTAAGGTAGAAGAGAACACTTCGGAGAATTATTGAAAGCTTCATGGGAAAGGCAGGTCCAGGGCTGAGGCTGGAAGAAGACTCTCTTTCTAAAAGAAGAGGATCTAGCAGGTGAAGATGGGTGGAAGGCGTACCCCAGGCATGGGGGGGTGGCTCATGGGAGTACATGGAAGCGGGAAGCCACTGGTGAAGAACAGGGAACAACAGCTAGCAGTCCAGCTGGAACCTAAGAGAGTTTGAAGGAGAGTCAAGTGAAGTAAGGCTGAGAAGACAGATGAGGTAGACAGAGCCAGACCATGCAAAGCCCTAAAAGCCACGCAAAGAAGAGCTTCAAAAGGTTTTTAAGCAGAATAACATGCTCATAACTGTGCACTAGGAAAATTAGCTTGGCAGCTCTATTAAGTAAAGCGAGCAGCAGGGTGGCACAGTGGACAGAGTGCTGGGCCTGGAGTCAGAAGCCCCAGTACAAATCCGACCTGAGACACTTTCTAGCTGAGTGACCCCAGGCAAGGCACTTCACCCTGTTTGCCTCAGTTTCCTCAGGTGTAAAATGAGCTGGAAAAGGAAATGGCAAACCACTCCAGTATCTTTGCCAAGAAAACCTCAAATGGAGTCATAAAGAGTCAGACACAACTGAAATGACTGAATGATAAATTTAGTATGGCCCAAAGAAGAAAGAACCAATAGGCAAGGAGACCAAATAGGAAGTTGTTACTATAGTCCAAGGGAGAAAAGATAAAGCCCTATATTAAGATGATGGCAGTATGTGTGGAGAGGAAGGGGCATATTTAATATATCATGGAAATGAAGTAGACAAGACTTGTTTAAGGAAGTAACAGCCATAAGTTTGCTTCTGAGAAAAGCAGCTGCTATTTAAAATTGAGTTGAGAGTTCATTTTTAGAGGCACAGGTCTGCTCGGAGTTCTAAAAGAAGCAGTTGCTCATTTTAACTTGCGATAGGCTATGGTATACTGAAGTAAATGAAGACCACAGAATGCTTCAGTGATGTGGATTAGAACAATTGAAGAACTTTTGATTTAATAACTTGGGAAATACAGATATCAAAACACTTCAATGATCATACAACAAATATAATTTACCTAATTTTAGACAGAAGATGAGAAATTGGTTACTAATCATAAGCTAAGGTGGGGGGCAACTAGGTGGCACAGTGGATACAGCACCGGCCCTAAAGGCAGGAGGACCTGAGTTCAAATCCGGCCTCAGACCAGATACTTGACACATCCTAGCTGTGTGACCTTGGGCAAGTCACTTAGCCCCGATTGTCTCACTTAAAAAAAAAAAAAAAAGCTAAGGTGGGATAATTTGCAGAGGACCCAAAGTCTGAACCAAGAAAGATAAGAGAATTGAAAGGGTAGATTTCAGAACTACATAAGCTGAGCCTGAAGCTGGAAGTGATGGAGACTATGCAATTGTTGTTCAAGGGTAAATCTGGCTGACTATAAACAACATCTCAGAAGCAAAGAAGTCACCTGGCAAATAAATTGCTTGGTCATAGTGAGTTGTTAGTTAAGCACAGTGTGGATTAATTTAGCTGAGTAGTGATTCAACACTGAAGCTACATTTGTCAAGGAACTTTTATAGACAGCACCAAAGAGGACACTCAAGTTTACTGGTCCAGAGTTGTGAGTTAACCTGAGCACATGGCTTTTCCTCATTCATGTGCTCCTTTTTCTAAGTGCCCACTTACCCACACAGATCCTGAGTGAATTGGTGGAAAAGTGCGAGCCAAGTTTGTGTGATATATTTGCTACTCCCACATTTGCTTTAATAGATAGTATCTGTGATGTTATTATTATTTCTTTTGCCTTACTGTTAAGTAAATGCTATATTTAAGATCTAAAAGTGTCATGATTGTGAATGACTAGTTTTGTGTAAATGGAAATATATCAGTAGGGGCTTGAGAGGTGAAGTGGGGAATAAGGAAAGTGTATTCCCCCAACCACAGGGATATCAAGCAAAAGAGTATGAGCACATACCCATGTATGTGTGATGGTCTTTTTCTGGGAACTCAGACCTGTCAGTGTGAGGATGGATTGGAGAAAGCAAAGCAAACAGTGAGTAGGTGTCCACAAATCAGGTGTAAAAGATGTGAGGCCCTACAATAGTGAGTGGCCACCCTATCCACCCATTTCATTTGGCAATCCACTGGATGTGGAATGTTAAGGACAAAGGAACAGTCAAAGATGGCTGAAGTTTAGAGTCTTGGTCACTAGGGGTATATCAGTACTATAAACAGATATTAGGAAGTTAAGAAGAGAGGCAAGTTCAGTGGGAGATGATGAATACAGTTTGGGACATACTGAATCGAAGGGGCTAATAGGACATCCTAATGGAGATATACAGCGGGCATTATGGTGAACCAGAGCTTAGTGGACGCTTTGGAAGTTACCTCAGTAGAGGTGATAACTGAACCCATGGGAACAGATGAGACCGCCCAGATAAAAGAGAGTAAAGAGAGAAGAGGGCCAAGGAAGAGGACACCCACACTTAAGGAGCAAGGATAAGATGACAATCTGGGAAGACAGTGAAGGAAATGTAAAGTAGAAGAAAAACTAGTAGGAGACAGTTTGCGTTCATGTAAATCCCTTTGAAAACAAACTTTAAAATCAGCTTATTAGGACTATTAGGGAAATGGTCACCAACACATGAAAGACCTGCCACCAGGAAGACTATTTCTTTTTAACTGCCACTTGAAACGTCTTTACTTTGTTGCTTGTTTGCTATTCAAGAAGGTAAAATTTGGTGATTGGTGTGCTAATGACATCTGAGACCCAAAGTGGCATATTCAGATAACATATAAAGAACTTCAGAGCCCTGAAGCACTTTTCAGCAGGTACCTGATGACAGAATGGCCCCTGAAGGATTCACTGTTTACAGGTTGAGTGGAAACACAGAGAACTATATTCCATACTTGGCTCAAAGCACAGTGTACACTGACATCAATGGGAGTTCCATGCACAGAACAAGAATATGGCAGTCCCCTAAGAGCTACAGAGTGCTTACCTATTTTTAAAGTACACATTAGACACATACTTAAATTTAAAATTTCTCTCTCCAAACTTTTGTACACAAGCAAAAGAAAGATTTACGTTTAAATGATGAAAAACTCAGCAAGTTTACACTGCACCAACTATACCCTATCTGTGAATAGGGCACTTTCACATGGAACTCACTAAAACAAAAAGATGAGGCATGCATGGTATAGTGAAAAGAGCTCTAGCATTAGAGCCAGAGGATTATGGTTCAAATCATTTCCAATTACCAGCTATGTGATGCTGGGCAAGTCATTCAACCTTTCTGGATTTCAGTTTCCTGGTTTAAAAAAAAGAGGAGGAAGCTACACTAAATCAGAGGTGGGAGTGTTGGCCCAAACCTGAGTAACTGAAAATATTTTTAAAATAAATAAAAATGCAACAGAACACAGAAATGTTAATATGTTATTTTGTAAGGCAACATGCAGCCAGCCCCCAGGGATCCTTAGGTACAATTTGGTGACCAATATTTCTATTTGAGTTTGTAACCACTGCTCTAGATGACTCTGAGGTCCCTTCCTGATCTAATATGCAAATGGCAGATGGCCTATGTAAATGAATGGACATCAGGGAACACCTAGTATGACACACATGAAAGCCAATGACACTAGGATTCCAGAGAAAGGAAAGATCCAAATGTTAAAGGTTGTAGGTATTTATGAACAGAATACATACTTTGGTTTCTCAACTTCCTTTTTATTGTCAATGACAGCTCCAGCAGATGTCTCCTTTTCAGAGTCAGTAGCTGAATAAGACTCACTGTCACTAGACTGCTCATATTTTTTCTTTGTTTTCTTGTGGTGTTGATGTTTTTTCTTTTTCTTCTTTTCCTTCTTCTTTTTTCTACTTGCTTGTTTAAACCTTTTGCGTGTATCACTGCCATCTGAAAGCTCCGGTCTCAAAGGGCTCCTGCTCAGAAAAGTAAATCTTATAATTCTTCTCAAAGAACAGTTAAGGTAAATATTAAGAAAAACTAAACAATCACAGATTGAAAGGGGAACGAAAGACAGGACAAGAAATAGTGCTTTCATAAATGAAACAGAGAACTTTAAATTTGATAGTCTTATAGGATCTTTCCCAAGAGACTCTCAGCTAAGTTTATAAGATCTTACAGTTTGAGAAAAAAATAAAGCAAGAGGTTTTAATCAAATGATATGTCCAATTTTGGGCAGACTGTGTTTAGTATTTTTAGGTGTACACATCATTAATATGTACCTTTAAACAAAAAGCATCTAGAAGTTAATTTATCAAATTGAAAAACAGGGTATTCTAAAAAAGCAACATTTTAAGAAGTACATATTTAGTCCTACCTATTCCCACTAAGATGGCTTTACAGGCAAAAAACTGGGCCTAAGTCTTGTCCATGATTTTCAAAAGGTTAAAGTACAGCATTATAAATAATTTTTTCTCAAATTCAGTAGCACAGCTGCATTACTATTCCACAATTAACAAAGGCTAGTAGCACTATATACTCAGGCCCAGGGCTTAACAAGGTATACTACTCAAGGAGCTGGGTTTCTGAGGGATTTACAAACCCATGTCTTCAGGATCGCTCCATAGAGTCATTTCCATAATCTTCAAGAATGGACTTTTAAAAATGGACACACACCTATCAGAATGGCTAACATGACAAAACAGGAAAATGATAAATGTTGGAGATGTGGGAAAATTGAAACATTAATGCATTGTTGATGGAGTTGTGAACTGATCCAACCATTCTGGAGGACAATTTGGAACTATGCCCAAAGGGCTATAAAACTGTGCATATACCCTTTGATCTAGCAATACCACTACTAGGTCTGTGTCCCAAAGAGATCATAAAAATGGTAAAGGACCCACATGTACAAAAATATTTATAGCAGCTCTTTTTGTGGTTGCAAAGAATTGGAAATTGAAGGGATGCTCATCAATTGGGGAATGGCTGAACAAGTTGTGGTATATGAATGTAAGGCAATACTACTGTTCCATAACAAATGATGATCAGGCAGATTTCAGAAAAATCTGGAAAGACTTACATGAACTGATGCTGAGTGAAGTGAGCAGAACCAGGAGAACATTGTACATAGTAACGGCAACATTGTTCGATGACTGACCTTGACAGCCTTAGCTCTTCTCAGCAATGCAATGATCTAAGTCAATTCCAAATGACTCATGATGGAAAATGCTATCCACATCAGAGAAAGAACTATGGAGTCTGAATGCAGATTGAAGCATACTACTTTCTCTTTTTTTTTTTTTGTTTTTTCTTTCTTATGGCTTTCCCCTTTTGTTCTGATTTTTCTTTCACAACATGACTAATATGGATATAAGTTTAATATGATTGTACATGTACAGCCTATATCAAATTGCATGCCATCTTGAGGAGGGAGTGACGGGAGGTGGGAAAATTTAGAACTCAAAATCTTATAAAAGTGAATGTTGAAAAAAAAAAGTGAATGCTGAAAACTAAAAATTAATTAATTAAAAAAACTGGACACAAATTACATATTGGTTTAAAAAAAAAAACTACCTTTTTTCAGAATTTCACATAAGCCAGGAGTAGAATGTAAAAGGCATAAGTCAATTTTTATGAAAAAAGAGAACAAAGTACAATTAAGGACCTATCTCCGTAGTTCCTCCCACTAATTCTTCTTTACAACAGAACATGCTTAATGTGAATGCATATGTACAGCCTATATTAGACTGCATGACATCTTGGGGTGGGAGGAGGGGATGGAATGAGAGAAGATGTGGAACTCAAAATTTTATGGAAGAAAATGTTCAAAACTAAAAATAAATTAATGAATAAAAAAAATTTTTTAAAAGAAAGAGGAGAAAAAAAGAAGCTATTTTAACTGTAAGATTTGAGAGATTATTAAGGAGGTCAGTAATGTTGCTTTAAAGAAAGTGAAAAGAACAATATCTACATTGTCTATAACAATGTAAATAAAGTCAACATGGCCGGGCAACAAAACTCTGTTCAATTACAACATTTAATTTAGTAGTGCCACACTATCTGTTAAGGAATCTCTCCCTCCTTTATGTTGATAAATTGATATATTTTTCTGGGGAATGAACCTTGTAAGGAAGGAAGGATGCTTGGAGATTTGTTTGGAAATGTCTGTTGTATCAAAATAAATGTTAACAATAAATATTAAAACAAATAAAGCTGCTTAAGAATCATGATACTAACATTCCCTCCTGGTCTAATTACAAAAGCACTACCTGTGATTTCATTGCAAAATGGAAGGAGGGGGAGGAGAAGGGAGAAGGAAAGGAAAAAAGGAAATGTCAGACAGTGAGATAAGGAAAAATATAGTTCAGAAAAGATCAGTGTGGTGTTTATTAAAATTTTCAAGGAGTTTCATTTAAGCTAAGATGCAGAAGTTCCTTCTTATACTAGTTAGAGTGGCAAATAACACAACACACAAGGGAAAGTTCATTAAGAAAAATGTCAAAGAAAATGCTACCTTGTAAGCAGTTCCTTCTCAGAAGTAAAGGCTGCAATCTCTACAGTATTTTGCTGCAGGGTTGGTATGCTTCCAGTACAAAAGCTTGGGTTGCTCAACCAGTCTAAATCTGAAAAAAAGATCAATAAAATTAGCTCAATATGTTCTCGAAAGCAGGAAATTCACCCAATCAGCCAATGACCTAACTCACTGCCAATGTCAGCAAACCATTCTAAATAGTCAAGGATAGCAAAAAGAGTTAAGAAAAATTTTTATTTGGCAGAGGACGGATTTTTAGCACACTTAAATATTTAAGACTATAAATTCCTTTATCTTATCCAGCTACATTGTAAGTCAACATCAATTCAATTCAGCAAACATTTATTAAATGCTTATTATATGTGAAGCACTATTCTAGGTGTTAAGGATAGACAAAACCCAAATAATTTCTGTCCTTAAGGAGTTTATAGTCTACTAGGAGTACAAGGTATTTTGAGGAGAGGAAAGCACTAATAACTGCGGGGTTCAGGGAAGGCTTATGGGAAGTGGCACCTAAATCCAGCCTGAAGAAAGAGGTTCTTGAAAGACAGAAATGAGGATCAAGTGTTTTGTATATAGTATGTGTTTAATAAATGTTTTTTTTAATTCATTCATTCATTGAAGGCACAGGTGAATTGGATTTAAGTAAGATAGGGCTGTGCAAAGTCACCACTCACCTTTTCCTCCACAGCCATCTGGATCTAGTGGCAAGATATAGATCAGGATGACTGGAGATGGCCCTGGATGCAGTGGGAGACCTTGGCTTTTTTAAGCTAAGGTCTTTAATAGATGTTGTTGTTGTTTGCCCTTCGTCCTTGAAGAGGACAATGACATCCATTAACTCTCTATGAGAACGAAGGACAAACAACCTCTGTGAGTAGAAAGAGGAGATGCCCCACTGGGGACCCAACTGGAATTGGCCAGGTGGTCAATACAGCTCTGTTCTTTCCCTCTGTCCACATAGGGTATCATACCCTTACCTGCAGGTGCTCTGCTCAAAAGAATATAAATTTTGATCACTGAAACCTTTTTTTTTCCTCCTCAAAGACCATGCCTTAAACACAAATCACTCAGGCTCTCGTTAACTGACCAACAATAGGTCCCAGGCCAAGCCCTACTTGTCATTATTTGGGTCCTGACTGGCTCAGAATAAACATAAACAGCAATTGTTTCAATTTTGGCCAGAAACCTCAAGTGTCTTCCCCTCTCAGATTGATTTTTTTTTTAAATAGGTAAGAAGTCATTCTCTGCCTTGGTCAAACAGATCTGCTAAAGATCTTAGCTTAAAAAAGCCAAAGTCTCCCACTGCATCCAGGGCCATCTCCAGTCACCCTGATCTATATCTTGTAACTGGACCTAGATGGCTCTGGAGGAAAAAGTTAGTCTGGTGACTTTGCACAGCCCTCTCTCACTTAAATCCAATTCACTTGCACATCACGGCATCAACTCCCTGATATCATGGTCCTCTTCAAGGCACTAAAGTGATTTTCCTAAAGCACAGGTCCAATCATATCACTAAACTCCAGTGGCTTGGCATTCAAAGCCCTTCGTAACCTACGCTCCTACCTTTCCAGTCTTCTTCCCACCTTACTCTTCAACATGTATTTTTCAATCCAGTGACACTGGCCTTCTGGCTATTCCTCAAACAAGATCCTCCATCTTTCAACTCAGGGCATTTTCCTCTAGCTGTTCCCCCATCCCTAGAACACTCTCCCTCCTCAACTCTGCCTTCTGATTTCCCTGGCTTCCTTTAAGTCTCATCTCATCTTTTACAGAAAGACGATCCCAGCCCCTCTTAATTCCAGTGCCTTTTCTCTGTAAAAATTTCCTATTTATCCTGTATATACCTGTATATATTTGTCTGTTGTCTCCCTCATTTGATTGTGAATTCCTTGAGGGCAGACTGTCTTTTGCCTCTTTTTGATTCCCCAGCATTCAGTACAGTACCTGGCACATAGTTTGTGCTTAATAAATGTCTATTGATTGACTGTTTGATTCCAGTGAAAGGAACTCACAATTTTAGGAGACAGAAAGCAGAGATAGTGGGGGAGAAGCACCAGGAAATAGTCTGACAAGGAGGATGGGAAACTCTCAAAAATATAATTCTGAAAATACAGAAATTATTCCAGTGAGTAAGAAAAGCGGTGAGAGTGCTATCTAAAGGACCAACGGGGTTCCACAGGGAACTCACTAGCCAACTGGGACTTTTAGAAAGCATGTGATGAAAAACAAAGAAAGGAAAGATAACAAAGAAGTCATATAAGAGTGGAATAGGCCTGTAAATATAGTGCAATGAGTGAGAAAATCCAGAAAGAACCAAGGCTGGCAAATAATTACTAATGCCAACAGAAATTTTAAAAATCTCTTTGGGGAAAGAAGAAAATCAAACAAGGACAGGATACTTACCTAAGATATATGGTACAGGAATAATAGATGAGAATGAGAAGACAGAAGTACTTAACTTTTAGTTTGCTTGTTTTGTCTGCCAAGGACAATGATCTTTTAACTAAAAAGGAACAGAAATGGTTAACAGGGAGTTGAGATTAAGGTAAGGGAGAAGATGGTAAGAGAACTAGCTGCCCTGAATAAGTTTCAAGTAAATAGAGCTAGATTGTATTGCAGCGCACTGAAAGAATTGACATATGTGCCTGGCGAACCAGGTTGTGATCTTTGATCAATGAGGAATGGGGGAGGTATCATAAGACTGGGGGCGGGCAAATGTTTCCCCAATTTCCAAAACATATTAGAAGGTATAGTCTGTAAACCAGGCCCCCAACAAGCTGGATTTCTTGAAGGCAGCTAAGGAGCAAAGTAAATAGAATGCTGACTTTGGAGTCATAAGACCAGAATTCTATTTGACCTCTCACAGCCTCAGTTTTCTCACCTATAAAATGAAGATAATAAGAGAACCTATCAAACAGGGCTGTTGTGAAAACTGAGTGTAATAATACGTAAATCATTTTGCAAACTTTAAAGCACTATATAAATGCTAGCTATTATTATTATTATTGTTATTCTATTCCTGGCAAAATCCTAGAATATATTATTAAAGGAACAGTTTATGAGTATTTAGAAAGGGAAATGGTAATCACTAAGAGTTAGAATAGGGCACCTACATGGGCAGTGGATAGAGTGCTGGGCCTCGAGTCAGAAGACCTGAATTCAAATCCAGTCTCAGAAATTTACTAGCTTTGTAACCCTGGGCAAGTCACTTAACCCTGTTAGGAAATGGCAAACCACTCCAGTATTTCTGCCAAGAAAACCCCAAACAAGGTCACAAAGAGTTGGACATGACTGAAACAAATGAAGAACAACAACAGAATTAGAATGGCTTCATCTATAATAGGTTTTGCCAAACTAACCACATTTTCTTTGCTTACAAGATTACTAAATTGGCAGATCCAGGAGAATATAGTCAACATCTGCATTCAAGTGAGACATCTAACAAAGTCTTTGATGCTCCCCTCTCTACAAGACAGAGAAAGTAGGCTATACAAATAATTGGTAGTTTTCAGGAACGCTTCAAAGATTGGTTCTGAAGAGCAGCCATGAATGGTTAGGTGTCAGACTGGAGGAAGTCCTTGGTAGTTAGTGCATCCCAAGAGTCTGGATCTTGACACACTATTTTATATATTAGTAGACTGGATGAAAGCATAGATGGTATGCTTGTCAATTTTCAGATGACATGAAGCTAGGAAGGATAGTTAACTCACTGGATGACAGAATAAAAAACAATCTCAACAGTCTAGAATGATGGGCCAAATCCAATAAGATAAAGTTGAATAGGACTATCACAGGTCTAGGGATACACGCAAAACTCTATATTTACGCTGAAAAAAATCAACTTCACAAGTACATGATGAGGGAGGCAGGACTAGACAGCAGTTCCTATGGAAAGGAAGTGAGAGATTTAATGAACTACAAGTTCAAAATGGACCAATGATGTGACTCAGCAGCAACAACAACAAATCTAATGCTACTCAAGACTGCATTAAGAGAAGCATGGTGTCTGGAACAAAGGAACTAATAGTTTTATCGTACCTCACCCAGGTCAGACCACATCGAGAACACTGTAATTAGCTCTAGGCATCAAATGTTAAGAAGGCCATGGAAAAGCTGGAGTGTGTCCAGAGGACAGGATGAGGACAGGGAGGACATGAAATACCATACCATACGTAGGTGAATGGAAAGCACTAGCGATGTTTAGCCTTCAGAAAAGGTTTAGAAGGGATATGGAAGTTATCAAACTTCTTCTTGTTGGCCCCAAAGAACAGTAAAAAGTCTACTGTCAATTTGGGTTTAGCATTGCACTATTTGACATTATCAATGACTTGGAACATAGGTAAAGATGGCATGATTATTAAATATGCAGATGGCACAAGCAGAGGGAAAACTAACAAACTAAATTACAGGATCCAAAAAGATCTTGACAAGTTAAAGTCACTGGGCTGAATCTAAGCTGATTCATTAGTGATAAATGCAAAGTCTTACACTTGGGTTAAAAAAAAATCAATTTTATAAGGACAAGATAGAGAAGGCAAAGTCATCCAGTAGATGATCTGAAAAAAATACAAGGATTTTCATGTACTACAAGCTCAACACAAGTCAACAGTGTGAATTGGTAATGAAAACACTCATAGATCCTAGGCTAAATGAAGGCATAGTGTCTACAGCCAAGGAGATGACAGTCCTGCTATACTCTGCCCTGGTCAGAATGCATCTAGAGTTTTATGTTCAGTTCTCATCACTGCATGTGTGGAAGGATAATGGTGAGCTGGAGCACAGCCAGAAGGCAATAAAAATGGTAAAGGATCCAGAGATTATGACATATGAGGCTGGCTGAATGATTCTTGATAGAGGCCAGATGTCAATCAGAGCTATCCTCAAGTAGAATGGGCTATTTCAGGATGTAGTGGGCTTCCCTTACTTGGGCATCTTCAAGCAAGGGCTAGGTGACCACTTGATAAGTATGTTTAATTAAATTCAAGAAGCATTTATCAAAGTAAGCCTTACATACCAGATTCTGGACTAGGAGCTGGGCAAACAAAGACAAAAACAAAAGTCTCTGACCTCAAATAGCTTACATTCTTACCATAGAGAGAATTCATATTCATGAACAGATAGGATTAGATGATTTCTGAAGTTATATCTAAGTCCTAGATTTTAGGGCCAGGGTTTCCCATTGCATTCTGAACATTCCTGATGAATATCTGGCCACTAGACACAGATGGCTCTGGAGGAGAAAGTAAGGCTGGGGACCTTGCCCAGCTCTTCCTCACTCAAATCAAAGTTAATTGCAAGACATGTCATCATCTCCCTGATATCATAGTCCTCTTTGAAAATGGAGGACAAACACATCAACAACAACAGATTTTACAATGGAAGTATCACTCCCTTGGTTTTTGAACACTGTACTTTCATACTATCCTTACAGAGATGATTGTTTTTAATCAAAGTTCAGGCTTTTACACTGATATCTTGATGAATTTGGCCCACCGTTTCAACCTGTTAAGAAGAATCCTATTTGGATTTCTGTCATTTAACATAATAGCTATAATTTCGAATTCACAAATTTGGTAGACATGTCTCTGGTGTCTTCATTGAAGTCACTGACAAAAATGTTGAACAGGACAGAGATGACAACAGGGCCCTAGGACATGCCACTAGACACAATACTCAAGATCAACACTCTGTCAGGTAGGACTTGAGCTGGGCCTTGAAAGAAGAGTAGGTTTTATGTAATCAAATAGGACATGGGGGGGGGGAGGTGGGACACAGTCCAGCCCAAAGTAAAGATCTTAACAAAGGCATGGAAATACCCATGGCATGACAGAGAAAATTAATAACTCACTTTGGCTGGAGTGTACAGACAAGCATTATAATGTTACAGGTGAGGGAGATGCTAATTATCAACTGGGGAAGTCAGAGAAGACAATGTGAAAAAGGTAGTATCTGAGTTGAACCTTGAAGAATGGGTAAGATTTTCATAAATGGAAATGAGTATTTCTGGCCAGTGAGAGGGAAGAAATGACATGGGCAAAGGTTTGGAAATATTTTGGGGTAGGTGAATAACCAGAATCATTCAAATGAATGATTCATATTGAGAAGCAGTAAGGGGCTAAGGCTGGAAATGCAGATTGAGCTAGATTGTAAAGGGTCTTGAAGGTCAAACTATAGTCTTTCTCCTACTGGTAATCAGAAACCATTCAGGGGTAACATGATAACTTCAGCATTTTAGGAAGATTAATTTGGTTATAAAATACACACAGACCCACAAAAGAATGTCTGAGTTGTAATTAAAAGTTCTACATTTTTCTTAATTCAAAATAAAAAGAAACAAGTGCTAAAGTAGTTACAGAAATAGGTTCATAGGGTGAAAATGTTTAAATCCTGCCTTGTCCTTAGTACAAATACACCACCAGTCATGCTCTGCAGGTGCATGAGGCCTAACCAAATTCTGGCAGCAGGGTAGCAATCATTTTAATAAGTTCTGCCTCTTCAGTTCCCAGAGCTTCTCACAACATCATGAAATCCCACTGTTACTTTTTTCTCTTTTCTTTTAATCATTCAAAAGCTTTTCTTTAATTTAGTTAACCTGTATCTACAAAGCTGCTTTTTTCTTAGTATAAGGCACATGGGCACAACATAATTGTTGGACATTAAGGATATTCAAATTGGTGCCCCCTGTTAACAGAACCAAACAATGTACATACAGCGCATGGGCCTTTGGTCCAAAGAGGAAAGAGGTCCAAATGAACAAAGTTCACAATGCTATAGTGGTCTAACAGTTAATGAAGGTCTATTGTGTGCAGGATTAGAAAAAAAAAGATACACCCCCCCAGTCTCAAGGACTTTGTAATCTAATGGGTGCATTTAAAATCTTTCAGATTCTTATAATCTAGCCAAGGGCTCAGATTCTTAAAATCTGGCCCACTTACATTTAGCAATACGAATGCTTAGATTCCTTAAAAGTCTGCCCAATATGACGGATGTTCTAATAAACTTTGTCTTTGGCTGAAAAAAATAAAATAAAATAAAATTACTGAGGCACAAATGCCAAACAAAATTTTTCAACAGAATTTCTTGTAGTCTTTCTAAGTCATTCCCAGGCCCAATGCTTCTCCCTTTTTTTTCCCCCTGAAGTAGACTCCAGTCCCTGAATTTAACACCTGGGGAGATAAATTTGAAAATAGATCCTTTTGCTCAATACCTACTTATTCTCTACCAGGGGTCACCGTCATTTTCCCAAAACGACTTCCTCAGTCACTCACTAGAGCAAATGAGGAAAAAGGATCAAGAGGCAACAAAACCATACACATAGACCTGAAAAGCCTATTTTTATGAAAATGTCCCTAATAATGGAGATAAAGAGGATAAAATTAAGAAAACGACACAGTTAAAACAAGATAGTCTAATTCTTTTCCAGAGTTTTTCAGAAGGAACAAGCAAGCTTTAAGGATGCAATTAAGGATTTGCCATATGGGACCATGACAGAAACAGTTTGTGAAAAAGTTAGACTAGGGTAATTGGAGCTAGAACTCTTGGATTTTCAAGCTAACTCATCAATGACTTGCTCTGTGCCCTTCAATAAAGTGAAATAACCTCCTGGTGCTTCAGAGTCACTTTAAAAGTGGTTGTATTTTTCATTGTTATACTCTCTTATCTTTCCAAACTAGTATTGAAACAGATATTTAACGCAATTTGAAGCATACTCTTTTTACTTTACTTTTCTTGGTTTTGTATGTTTTTCCTTTTGCATGGTTAATATGAAAATATGCTTTACATGATTTCACATGCATAATTAATATTGTCTGCCTGTTCAAGGGGTGGGGGAGGGGTAAGAGGGAGACAATTTGGAATTCAAAATTTTTAAACATGAATGTTAAAAAATTATAGAAAATATTTTACAAATAAAAATATAGGGGCAGTTAGGTGGCACAGTGGATAGAGCTCCAGTCCTGGAGTCAGGAGGACCTGAGTTCAAATCCAGCCTCAGATACTTGACACTTACCAGCTGTGTGACCCTGGGCAAGTCATTCAACTCCACTGCCTAGCCAAAAATAAATACACACACACACACACACATATTTGTTTTTAAAGGCAAAAAAAAGTGAAGATTTAAGATCCTAAAATGTCAGAGCTGAAAAGAACCCTTAAAGACCATCTCCAGTACATTCCAGTTCACTTTTATAACCTAGAGGTGAAGGGAAATGACTTACCTCAAGTCATACTGCTATTAATGACAAAGCCCAAACTGACTCCCAGGAACCACAGTAACACTCAAAAATGCCTTGAGATCTTCAAATCCAAGACATTATACAAGTGTAACATGTTATTTATTCACTCATTCAATAATCATTTATTAAGTGCTTACTATATATTAAACAAAGACCAAAAAAAGTCCCTATTTTTAAGAAGCTTACATTTTACTGGGGGGGAGGGGAAGGGAAGGCATACAACATTGCACACAGCTAAATATAAAATACATACAAAAAATATATAAAGTAACATCTGGAGAGTTGGGGAGGGGGACAAGAGCAAATGTGTGTGGGGGGAAGGGAGTAAGTATGTAGCAGGAGGCATCATGTGAGCTGAGCTTTGAATGACTTAGAGTCCGAAAAGATGGAGGTGAGGAAGAAGTTATTTTCCAAGTATTAGGAAGCTTGACAAAGGCATGGGGGAGAGGGAGAGGGAGAGGGAGAGAGGAAGAGACAAAGAGGGGGAGGAGATAGGGGGAGAAGGAGGGGGGGAGAGGGAGAAAGGCAGAGGGACAGGGGGTGAAGAGAGGGAGAGAGGGGGAGACAAGGGGGGGAGGGGGGGGGGAGAAGGGGGGGAGGGGAAGAGAGATCGCAAGCAGGCCAATTTGCCCAGAAGACAGAATTCATGATAGAAAGAAATAACCCTGAAAAGGTCAGCTGGAACCAGACTGTGAAAGGTTTAAAATGTCAAACAGAGGAGTTTGTATTTTACTCTAGAGGCAAGAGAAAGCCACTGAAGCTTCTTGAATGGGTGTTCATCATGGTCAGGTCTGCATTTTATGACTATCAATTTGGCAGTTACAAGAAAGATACATTGGAGAGGGAAGATGCTGGAGGTCAGGAGAGAAACTAAGAGCCGGGTGCAGTAGGGCAGGTGGGGACTAGTGAGAACCTAAACTAAGGTGGTGGCCACTAGTGGAAGGATGTGGGAAAATACCAAGGAAATAGATTCAAAAAGATCTGGCAATTGATTAGACATGAGGGTTGAAGGACTGGGAAGAGTTGAGAATAACTCATATTTAGAACCTGGGTGATTGGAAGGATGGTGGTTCCCTCAATAAAGAAAGGGAAATTATAAAGGAGAGAAGTTTTAGGAGTAAAGATAATGAATTCTGTTTTGTACATACGGAGTTTGAGATGCCTACAGTACTTACAGTTACAGGCATCTAATAGATGATGCAAGACCGGAGGTCAGTTGAGAGATTACAGTCAACTGCATAAAAATAATAGCAGAATAGCAGAACCCATGGGACAGTCTTACTGAATTTGTTTTTTATTCCTAACCTTACTGTTAATTTAATCTTTTATGATCAGTTCTAATTGAAGTCTGGAAGAGGTCATTTGAAATTCACGGATGTCTCACTGAAATCAAATGACAAAATCCTCTTTTGTATTTATATCCTCACATCATTTTCAAGTGTACAACTGAAATAAAATACCTATTTAGATAGTTGTGCAAATACTGAGCAGGATGTTACATATTATCAAAAGGTCCACTGGGCTACCTGATGCCTAAATAAGGGCTTAAAAGGAGGAATCTGATTGGCTGGCAAAGAGTCTGACCCTGTAGGTAAAATGAATGGGCAGGTTGAAACTTGCTAGGCAATTAACACTCTTTCATATTATTTTACCACACACATTCAGGGAATGAAACAGGGTAGAAACAACAGGTAGGAAACCACTTCTGGCCTTCTGCCTAAAAAAGAACAACAGGTATCTAGAAGAACTAAAGACTAAGGTATGCCTCTGACTTTGTATTTCTAATGTAATTTTACAGGAACTAATACAGTGACTCATTACCTGAATATTTTAACTCTGAAATACTTTTGTCAAGTCTTTATTATGTAACTACACTCTCCCACAATGATGAATGTGCTTTAATTCAATTACAATGTGGACATATGGAAGAATTACCACTAACAGTTTAAACTTTAAAGGCAAATCTTGAACTAAGCTTTGCCAAAAAAAAAAAAAAAAATCGAAGAATTTTTGCACTCATACACTATTGTTGTTAAAGAATATTAGTGAGGATTTTTTTTATTTATTTGTTGGCTGATAGTTAAGCCATATCTGAAGATAAAAAATTTTCAGAACTAGTTGTATAGACAAACAAATATTAAGGGATGAAGATGGTATGTAATTTACTACAGAATAAGGAAAGCTCTCCTAGATCCCCAACTCTTGACAAAAGATCACAGGGCAGATAACTATGCTTACAAATAATCTAAATATGTGCAGAGGAGATTAAAATTCAAGAAAAATCAATAATGATAACAAATCACACTATATAGTATCTTACAGTTTATAAAAAGTTTTCCTCACAACCCCAGGAAGTATATTGTACAATGTGTAGTACTTGCATTTGACAGAAATGAAATCTAAGGTTAAGAAAACTCAAGTGACTTGTCCAAGGTCACACAAGTGACAAAGAAGAAACTGAAACTCTGATCTCCTGACTCAAAGCCCAGGTTTTTCCTGCCACATTACATTGCCTATGAATTACAAAATATAAAAATGGGAAGTCAACATTGTGGAGAGGTAACCGATGATCTTATCAAATTTTGTACCAAAGCTGTCATCTGAAAAAAGCCAACAAAAATGCAACCACCTTAAAATCTGAATAGCTCACATTTACATAGCACTTTATAGTAATAAAACATTTTATATACTTTGTCTCATGTTTCTCAAACTGATCAGTGAGGCAGTGTTGAGGTTTAGATTGGGGACAGCAGTTCAGGTGTGAAAGAATTCACTTAGACCTCTGTAGCCATTGGTGATGAGTTCAGGGTGGACCCCAAGAATGTTGGGGTGCTACCTGAAATGATGAGGAATAGATGTGCAGGTCCTAGTGTCCTGAAAGAATGCACTTGGACAGTCTCCAAGTTAAAGAAAGGCATTTAATGGGGTGATGCATCCAAGCCAGCCTGCTCCCTCTAAGGCAGAGCCCCAATGGGCTCTACTCCACGTGGGAGGCAGAGCATAGGCCACAGGCCCTGCTCCCCTAAAGAAGCAGAGCGGCTCCTGCTTCCCGTAGGAGGCAAAGGCAGTTAGCTGGGTCAAAGGTATGGTTTAAATGCAATTTTATGAAATGGGGAAAGGGGACAAGAGAATGGGGGGAGCAAGCACGGCTCCAAAATGCCTAGGATATCAGGTAGTCCAGAGGTGATAAGCAAAGAGAACAGGAAAGGGGAGGGGAAGAGTTATTCTGGAATTGAGGGTGCTTTGTGAGAGCGCACGAGAAGTCCACGGTAGGGGCTTCAATGCACAGTCTTCTTTGATCACTTTTCTGGCTGGTGACATCCTGCATCTTATCTCCTATCACTCGTCCTGCTTGCTCCATCTGCCTCAAGCACTCCTTTCTACCTCATCAGCAGGCCAGATATTTTATATTCCATTTCCACCCCAATTTTAGGTGTGGAGAAACTAAGGCTTAGAGAAGTTAATAGACTCGCCCAAGGCCACAGAGCTATTGAGCTGTGTGACCCTGGCAAATCACTTAACCCCAATTGCTTCCAAAAAAAAAATTAATGTTAAAATTTGTCTTTGTATGTAATTGGGAAGATTAAAATACTATTTTAAAAAATACCTATGGTAGGCCAAGGGGAAAAAAAAAGAAAAGTGTTCAGAACACAGTACAAAGGGACAGAACACATAAAGGAGCATGGATCATGTCAAGCCAAAGGGTAACAATGATGTAGGAGACAATACACCGAACTGGAAATAATGAAAACTAGTTTTGGCTTTGCTCTGTGATCTTGGGAAAGTCATTTTATCCTTAGTTTCCTTGCATGTAAGATAACAACACTGGACTAGATGGTTTTAAGTATCCTCACAGTTCAACAAATATTTATCAATTAACTTATCTGCAAGTTGGAAAGATACAAAGATTAAATATTTGTCCTATCTACCTCACAAGAGTTGTTAGCTTAGAATGAGATAAAGTGAAGCACTTTGTAGAGAATAAACCTCCAAATATGAACTATTTATTATTATTATTGTTACTAAAAGGGGAAACATGGTTTGGCTGTGGATATCCAGCTGGCCTCAAGTTGGGAAGGTCTGGGTTCAAACACCATCCCTAACACATACTGGTTGCATGACCTTGGCCAAGTCATAACCTTCAAGCTCTCAGTCAACTTTCTAAGGCTTTAAGCCATAGAACAGTTGAGGATCAACACAGGAGTTTCCTATCGGGAACCAAAAGCTCCCAATGTCAAAGAAATCACAGGTAAGGACAAAAAGAAGAAAAAAAAACTAAGACATGGTCCCTAACATCGAAGAATTTTCAATTTAATGGATAGTGCAGCACAAACACAAATAAGCATAATTCAATACAAGTGAGATAAATGCACAAGAGATATTTAATTCTATATTTTTCTATATAAAAATGAAGCGGAAAGTACATTGGCCTTGTGTCAGCTCTGGGTTCAGATCACAATTGTACCACTTATTAGCTTTGTACTTTGGATAAATCACTTAATCTGAGTCTTAATCTTTTCATTTGTAAAATGGGGATAATACTTGTACAACCTACTTGAAAGGGCTGTTATGAGGGAAGTACTCTGTTAGAGCACTATAGAAATGTGAATTATTAATAATAATAATTAGAAATATAAATACAAATCTATTTTTAACCATTACTGAGATCTAAACTCTTACCATCATCATTTATTCTTAATGGAAATATAAACATACACTGAGGATTTAATCCTTTCTTCCGATTTTGGCTTTTCAAATCCCAACTTTCTTACCACTTTTGCTTCATTCTACCTTCTCTTTCCTATTACTTCCATCTTTCCCCCAATTCTATCCAGAACTTCATCTGCCAGGCAAATCTAGAAAATCCTGTTTTTTTGTTTTTTTTTTTGTTTGTTTTTTTTACAAAGGAAAGCTAATGTACATCAACTGAACATAGTAATGTGATCAGTACAGGGGCACAGAAGTTTAAATACACATACACAGGTTAAGTATAATGAAATGCAGAAAGCAATGAGGGCAAAAGAGCTATCTAAGCAAACTGCTCTAGGAAAGTAAGTCTAAGCTGGAGAGAGTACTGTCATTTGGGGAAAGGGTTCTCAAAGAAAATTGTGGTCCCCGGGAGTTCCAGAGACCCTTTCAGAGGGTCTACAAGGTCAAAATTACTTTTAAAATAATACCAAGTGGTTATCTATTAAAATAGTACTCCCTTTTCCAACTATGTATCTGTGGGAGGGCAGATTTTCTTCATATGCTTCAACTAAAACAATATATATGGCAACAGATTAAATGCAGATGTAGATGAGAATCCAATGGTCTATTATGACAGACATTAAAAAGATTTGTAAAAATATGTAAAACAATGGCACTCTTCCCACTAATTTTTTTTGTTTTAGAAAATGCAAATCTTTTGGGCCACCCTATATATTTTTCATTAAAAAATGTTATACTAACATGTAATTGTTGTAATTTTAAATGAATTAAATATTTTTAAAAATGTATCAGTTTTCACTTCTAATATAATTAATATCAATCACTCTAACTCACATAAATAAAAGTTCCTTGGGTTGTCAATAATTTTTAAGAGCCTAAGGGAGTAATTGTTTTTTAAGAGTGTAAGGGGAGAGGCAAATGGTGGCACAGTGGATAGAGCTCTGGCCTTGGAGCCAGGAGGACCTGAGTTCAAAACCAACCTCAGACGCTTGACATTACTAGCTGTGTGACCTTGGGCAAGTCACTTAACCCCTACTGCCTCACATAAAAAAAGGCAAAAAAAAAAAAAAGAGTGTAAGGGTAGAAGAGGATCCTGAGACTAAAAAGTTTGAGAACCACTGATTTGGGGAAATTTTGCTTTGTCTTTTACCAAGACAATCAACAAGCATATTCAGCACCCACTATGTGCCAGCTTCTGTGCTAGGTACTGAGAACACAACGAGAGGCAAACGACAGCCGCTGTCCTCCAGGCGCTCAGTCTAATTGTGATTTTAACATTAAAAGCTAAAAAGGGGGCAGCTAAGTGGCACAGCAGATAGAGCACCGGGCCTGGATTCAGGAGGACCTGAGTTCAAATTCGACCTCACAGTAGGCAAAAACAACGAAGGCCCCGTCGCCCCAAGTTTGGAGCATCCACCGTCCACACGCCGACCTCCCCCAATTCTTCCATGGTCCACTCCCACTCATCGCCCCTCCTAGGGACACGGTACCCCTGCCCTCCAACCAAACCCACGCACAACCCAGGGGGAACCTCGACGCTTTTCCCAGAAGGCTTTGCTCCGCCGCGGGGTATGTCGGGAGAGTAGCGCTAGAAGAGGCACCCCGAGGCCTGGCGCCCCGGGCAGGGCGATTGGTGACGCCCTCCACCCGACCCAAGCCCTCGGCCCGCTTGCGCCCTTACCCCTTCTGGAGCTGCCACCAGCGGAGGACTCAGGGGCAGCATTAACGCCCGCGAAAGCCGGGAATAAGGCCATGGTTGCAGGCTCCGCAACACGCACGGAAAGGAAACGCCAGGTGTCGAGCAGTGAGCATGCGTCCGCCCGGGGCGCGGGGCATTGTGGGAGTTGTAGTCCTCGGGCCCTGTGTCTAAGCGAGGGGGTGTTTGTGGGGGGGTAGTACGTCATAGAATTCAAGCGTCTAGGGACCTCCGGGCCACCCGATCCGATCTCATTTTACAGTCTCTTCAAACTGAGGCCCAAAGATCACACAAGGCAAGTCAGTGGGCACACTTTAAGTGCCCATTGTGTATGCGTCAGGCATCCTGCTAATTTTCGTGTCCAGCTCCTGGTGACCCTCTTTGGCCAGGAAGCAGCCATACTGGAGTGGTTTGCCATTTCCTTCTCCAGCTCATTGTGCAGATGAAGAAACTGAAGCAAGCAGGGATAAGTGACTTGCCCAGGGTCACACAGCCAGGCAGTGCCTGAGGCTAGATTAGAACTCAGGAAGATGAGCCTTCCTGACTCCAGGCCTTGCACTCTATCCTCAGTACCACCTAGCTGCCCCATTCTGCTAATTGGGGATACAAAAAAAGGGCAAAAACAGAGCTGAGCCTATGGACATCACAGCCTAATAGGAGAGAACACGCAAACAACGATTTACTAACAAGACATATTGAGGATAAATAAGAAATAATCAATAGAAGGGAAGGAATTGGTGTTATAAGGGGATCGGGAAAGACTTCTTGTAGAAGCTGGGACCTGAAAGAAGCCAGAGGTGATGATAAGAAGGCATGGGAGACAGGGGACAAGATGGAAGGAGTGTCATGTGTGAGGAACAGCAGTGAGGCCAGAAGCACAGAGTATGGGGAAGGAGTAAGGTGTAAGGCTTGAAAGGAAGGAAAGGGCCAGGTTGTGAAGGCTTTAAAAGCTGAACAGTAGATTTTAAATTTGATCCATAAGGTAATAGGGACCAACTGGAGGAGGTGAATGAGGGTATGATATGGTCAGACCTGCACTTTGAGTATGGACTGGGGTAGAGAGGGAGCTAAGGCAGGCAGACAAACCAAAATGTTATTATTGCACCAAGGTCATGTCAGTGTCACAAGAGAAAAGGGATAATATAGGAGAGATGTTATGAAGGTGTAATGGATAGGAACTAAGTGACACAGATAACAAACACAACTACATGAAAGAATGTGAATTTGAACCCAGGACCATTTAGTCCAAATCCACTTATTTTTGCAGGGCACTGCTCTCTCTCTCTCTCTCTCTCTCTCTCTCTCTCTCTCACACACACACACACACACACACACACACACACACACCCTTTTTAAAGGTTGGGAAACTCAGCCCCAGGGAATCCAAATTAACATCACCACATCCTATTGGTTGCCAAGTCTTGTTAATTCCAGTTCTGCAATATTTCCGCATCCATCCCTTTTCAATCCACTCATACAGCTACAACCCTAGTTCAGACCCTGTTCATCTCTCACCTGAACTATTGTAATAGCTAACAGATTTTAACAGGTTTTCCTGTCTGCTGTATCTTGGTCTCCAATCTATACATAACTTTCAACTCTGTATTAGCAGGGATAGCTCTTTTTCTTATACTGAGCCCAATTCTGCTATGTATAGGTCTTATCCCCTTATTAAGTTATAGACTCCTTGCAAATGAGAGCTATGTTATATTTCACTTTTTATCCCTTGACTCTGCACATACCAGAGCAGGGGGTCTTAACCTGTGTTTATGAACTTGTTTTTTCTCATATTTTGATAACTACATCTCAATTTAACTGGTTTTCTTTTTAATCCTATATATTATCTTGGGTATCTAAAAACACTGTTAAGAGAAGACTTGTTCCACAGACTTCACTTGACTTCCGAAGGTGTCCATGACCCTTTACTAAATTATAATAAACATAAATGAATTGAATATGTAATAACAGCCTACCCATCTTTTAGGTACCAAGATCAACTTTTCCTTAAGTGAGAAGTTTTCCCAGCCCCAAATAATCTCTTTCTTCCCTCCTTTGGCCCTGGCACTTATCATATGTTTAGTCATCCTTCTGTGTCAACATTATCAATAAACATATATAAAAACCCGTGTGCAGAAGCTAAGTGTCAAATGGGTAGTAGAAAGAGGTGTTACAGGAGTACAGAGGATGAAGATATCATGGTGAAGTGGAGTATTTAGGAAGGGTTTACCTGAAGAGATAGCACTTGAGGTAGACCTTGAAGAAAGAGAAGTAATTAGATAATCAGAAAGAGGAGAGGGTATTCTACCCAGGAGAAAGATGTGAATAAATTCTCAGAAATACACATGATATATTGTCTGGGGAAAAAAAAGTAAGACAGTTTGCCCAAAGTAGAAAATTTAAGGGAAATGGGGGTCATAATCATGGACCACATACAAGGCTGTGCTACCTGCTTCCAACCAACCTCATGTGCTGAGTCAAAACTGAAGGACTCAGATCCTTTGAGATGATGAAACAGTCCTCTCATTGGTCCCATATTCCTGCAACAGCAGTGAGTGAAGGGCAGTATTAATTTTAAAAATAGAAACAGCTTCTGGCTTGCTCACTTCTTTCCTGTCTCTGAAATACATGACAAGTAGTTCTCTCTGAGTTTCCCATGAGGCATGGGGAAGGGGAGGCTTGCTCTTTTCCCCACCTCCACAAAAATGGCACACTTCCAGCCCATAGCCCCTAGAACATTGTGTTGGTTTATGAGAGCCTGACACTAGATCTCAGACCCCTTGTTTCCTCTTTTGCTTTGTGTTTTCTTCCCTAGAATAGGCGATTATTGTATAGTAATCTTGGGATGGACTCATTTAGTCTTGGAGGCAACTTTGTGAGTATGGGAGGTTGGCAATCCTGGATCCCTCAGTTAGACTTGACTCATAGCAAGAGGAACTTCTGCATTGAAGAAAGTGACCACCAAAAGAGATAGGAGCTCATCTCCTGGCCTAGCTTGTCAGAAGACATGGACCTGCAGGGAGCTGTTTGGACAGTGCAAAATTGAGTTTAAATGTGGAAATGCCAATTTAGTAGTCCCACAAACTGCTCTATTTAGTGCCAGCTTAAAGTCTTTTTGCTTCCCAGGAGAATATAAAGACACGTTGGTTAATGTTTACTGTTTGGATTCTCTTGTCAATTCACATTTGAGTTTTTTGTGTTTAGCGTTTCTTTTGTGTGGAAGAAATAAGGAGTTGTCACAAAAATGATTTAGAACTTTTCTGCTCCTCCTTTTTTGGGAGACCTTAGATGTGAGCCAAACCTAAGCTTTAAGAAACTTTTCCAAGGTTTTGCAGAAGATTGTAAAGAGGTAAAGAATGAGGAAAAAGGGACCAAATCTCTCTTATTAAATATTAAGTTCCCCCAGGATTGTAACCAGTCACCATATATGTGGGCCCAGAACAGAAAGGATCCCTACTGAAGGAAAGAACACAGTACTCCAGCCGCTTTGTTCCACAGTTGTTCTAGTTATAAGACAAGTATCAGAGAAAGAGATAAAGTTTATAAACAGGGGTTCTTAATCTTATTTGTGTCAGGTATCCCTTTGGCAATCTGGTGAAGTCTATCGACCTCAAAATAATGTTTTTAAATGTGTAAAATAAAATATATAGCATCACAAAGAAAGCCAGTTATATTGAAATACAGTTAGATACATATGTGTGTGTATTTTTAAACTAGATTCATGGTTTCCAAATTAAGGACCCCTGTAATATAGAGGGAAGTTGGAGTCAAATTGGGGATTGCTTTGAATGTGTGCCTAAGGAGTTAAAAAGTAGGTAACAGAAACCCATAGAAGATTACTGAGCAAAGGATAGCATGGGCAAAATGATTTTTAGCAAGATTAATCTGGCATTTTTTGCATAAGTTTAGTTTGGAGAAGAGAGATTGGAATAGAGAGGCCAATTGGGAAACATTTTGTGAACCCCTTGCGGGTAGCAACCATGTCTTGGTTTTTATCTTCTTCAGAGCTTTGCACGTAGTAGGAGCTTAATAAATAGTTATTGAATTTGTGGGGATTGGGGAATGAAGGAATCAAGATGACTCTAAGGCTGCAAGCTTGAATGAATGGGAAAATGGTGATTACATCAGCAGAAATAGAAAAGTTGAGAAGGGAAGAAAATCTGTGAGAAAAGATTATGAGTTTAGCTTTAAATATGTTGCTTCAAGATAACGATAGAACATCCAGACAGAAATACCTAGCAGCAATAAGTTAAAGATGCAGACCGGGAGCAGTGGGGCATGACTACTTGGACTTGAGTCATCTGAGTAAAATAATTGAAGCAATGAGAGATAATGAAATCTCTGAGGGAGAGAGCAGAAAGAGAAGAGAAGAGAGGAGAGGAGAGGAGAGGAGAGGAGAAGAGAGTCCCGAGAATTCATGAGATAGATGTAAGAAGCAGAGCCAATAATGGAGAAAAAGGATGAACTAGAGAGGTGGTGGAGGAGTGGGTGGAAGATGAGGTCAGAAAACTTCACAGAAGCTGCCTGGAAAGGTAAGAGTTGTCTACCACTGGAGGTTTTCAAGAGAAGGCTAGATTCAATTCTATTCAGTAAACGTTTATTAAGTACCTTCTGTCTTCAAGGCACCCAGCTATGCAGTGAGAACACAAAGTCAGAAACAAAATTATGTCCTTGAGGCACATATATTCAGCTGGGTGTTTATAACATCAACACAGGTAAATAAATAAAAATGTAAATATAAAGTAATATTAAGAGAGAAAGGATGTTAATAACTAGTGAGATTAGGAAAGACTTCATGTAAAGGGGTGTTATTTGAAGGAAACAAGGGATTCTACGAAGATGAGGTGAAAAGGGAGTACATTCCAAACCAGGGGGAGGGGGGGGAGACTTTTCAAAAGGTATGGGTGTGGGAGTTGGAATGTCATGGGAATGTCAAACTGTCCAATTTGACTAGAGAGTAAATGAAGAAGAATACTCTAAATAGGACTTCGAAGATGACAGATAATGCGCAAGTCCAATCAATCAATAAGCATTAAGTGCTAACTAAGGCTATTGTATGCCAGGCACAATGTTAAGTGCTGGGAATACAAAGACAAAAGTGAAAGCACTTGCTTGCCAAGAATTTACCTTTTTTTCTCTTTTATTCCTGTTTTTATTTTTCCCCTTTGTAGGTTTCATTCATGTAGAAAGCATTGCTTAAGCTAAGCCGTGATGGAAACCAGAGGTTTCAGGTACAGAGGAGGTAGTATAATGGTACAGAATAGTAAGTAGATTAATAAGGCTGGATTGCAGAGTTTATAGAGGATAATAACATGTAAGAATATCAGAAAAGCAGGAAAGGCCCAAGTTGTGAAAAGCCTTAACTACAAAACAAAGGAATTTGTATTTGATTCTAGAGATATCAGGGAACTACTGGAATGTACTGGGGGCTGGTAGGTGGCACAGTGGATAGAGCACTGGGCTTGGAATCAGGAAGACTCATCCTCATGAGTTCAAATCCAGCCTCGGACACTTACTAGCGGTGTGACACTGGGCAAATCACTCAACCCTGTTTGCCTCAGTTCCTCATCTGTAAAATGAGCTGGAGAAGGAAATGGCAAATCACTCCAGTATCTTTGCCAAGAAAACCCTATATGGGTTCAAGAAGAGTAGGACTTGAATGAACAACAACAACAAAGAGTGTATTGACATAGCCAAAATCTGTGCTTTAGGGAAATGATTGGGCAATTGTGTGAGGATAGTTTGGAATGGGAAGAAGTTTGAGGCAGGATGACCATGTAGGAGACTTGAGGTGATGAGGGCCTGAACTAGGGTGTGATGGCTGTGAAAATGAAGGGATATATGTGAGAAATGTTGTGGCAATGTTGATGACAAGATTTGGCAATTGATAAGATATTTGAGGTGAGTGAAAGGGAGGAGTTGAATTACATCAGTCTTTTAAACTTAGATGACTTAAAAGAATATCCATCAACTGAGATATTTGTGTGCTTAGCACAGTACCTGGCACATAGTAGGTACTTAATATAAATGCTTACAAGGACATTCATGAGTTTGACAATTCAGAGAATTTCAGAAGAGGAATAGGTTTGAAGGGAAAGATAATGAACTCAGTTTAGTTTATATTATGTTTGACATAAGAGACAACCTCTCTTTAGTGGATAAAAAGCTATCCTTGAAGCCCAGCAGGCCTGGGTTCATGTTCTGCCTCTTACACATTCTGGCTGTGTGACCTTGGGCAAGTCACTTAACCCCTTAGAGCTCTAGGCAACCCTAGAGCTCTGTTAATTCTGTTAACTTGCATTAATTGGGGAATTCTTTATACAAATGAAATCACAGGACCAGTCCATACTACCTAAATTTGAGATGCCTATTGGGTAGTCAGATTATGAAGGGCCTTAAAGACCAGGCTGAGGATTTTTGTATTTTAACCTAGAGGCAATTTGCCTTGTTTTTCTTTCTTTCTTTTTTTTTTTAAATCCCCAATGCCTAATATAGAAACTTGAATATAATATGTGCTTAAGAAATATTTATGGGGGCAGCTAGGTGGCACAGTGGATAAAGCACCGGCCCTAAAGTCAGGAGGACCTGAGTTCAAATTTGGTCTCAGACCAAACATTTGACACTAGTTGTGTGACCCTGGGCAAGTCACTTAACCCCAATTGCCTAAAAAAAAATATATATATATATAAAAATATATATATATATGCGTGTGTGTGTGTGTGTGTCTGTGTGTGTGTGTTAGATTTTAATGTATTATAAAGGAAATTTATGTTTCAGGTAAGGAGTTAGACTAGATGACTTCTGAGATGCCTTCCAATTGTAGCATATTTTCAAAATGAAACAGTGGCCAAATGTATTGAATGCTAGACAAAGAGCAAAAAAAAAAAAAGGATTGATAAAATGCCTGTACCAAGATTGTGTCAATGCATTTGCATTGAGAAGTCATTGATGGATTTGTAAAGATCAGTATCAGTAGAGGTATGTAGATGGAAGCCAGAATATAATTGGTTAAGAAATGAATGAGTATTAAGAAACTAGATAAATAAATGCAAACTATGCTTTCTAGAAGGTTGTTGGTGAGCAAAAGTAGAAAAATAGAGCACAGTATGAAGGAATGATAAAGTTAAGGGCACATTTTTTCAAGATAGAAAAGCTATACTAGACAAATTGACAATGTTAGAGACAGAGTAGAAAGAATACTGCCCTCAAGAAAATTATAAAGGGGGATAAGACACATGCACAAATAGGTGTGATACAAAGTAAAATGTGACCTCTATAGAGGAAAGGTCTAGATAATGTGCTTTAAGGTACCTGAGAAGGGAAAAACAACTTTCAGTTGGGGAGATCAGGGATGGCTTCATAGAGGAAGTACCCTCTGAACTGGGCCTTGAAGAAAGAAAATGATTTCACACAGGCAGAGATAAGAAAGAACATTTCAGGTATGGAATACAGCCTACCAGAATTTGCAGAGAAGGAAGAATTTAGAACAAAGTCAAGAAACAGCTAGTAGTCCAATATGACTGGAACATAAAGCATGTGAAGGGAAGTAGGGTGAAATGAGGCTGGAAATTTATGTTACAGCCAAATAAACACCAGGCTCATGAGTTTGTATTTTACCCAGTAGGCAGTAGGAAAACACATGGTTTTTGAGCAGATGAGTTCCATGATTATCTTATACAAAAGGAAGATTATTTTGGTAGATGTAGGAAGATTGGAGAGAGGAAAAACTAGTTGTCTAGGGAAAAGGTAATTAGGGTTGTGAAAAAAGTGCTTTGTAAACTGTGACAAGCCACAAAAATGTGAGTAATGTACTTAGAGACAACTGATGTTAATTGATGAGTCAAAGTCCCAGAAAAAGCCAGAGTATCAGGAATGGAGTCAGGACCTATGATAATAGTTTAAGAGTTTACCTTTTGCTAGGAGGACCACCTAATCTTCTGAAGTAGGAAGAAAGAATGGATTTAAAAAAAGAAAGATTTTGAGGTGAAAAGTTGGGTTTAGATAGAAGAGTTATTGGGTTTGTTTTTTAAAATAGATGTAGGAGGATTCTGGGAAGATGGTGGAGTAGATCAGAAAATTCTAGGTTCTCCAGATTTCCTCCACAAACAAGACAAAATAGCACCTGCCTCGGGGTGAATATAGAGCAGCAAAAATAAACAACAGTTGGTGCAGAGCAGTGGTCCTCCTGGGACAACTGGAAAGGCCTGAGGAAAGACCCAGGGGTTAGGCCTGAGTGAATCGCAAACACCTCCAGGCTATCTCTAGTGAAACAACAAAAAAAGCCCTGGGGGCAGCCGGGCTGGGAGGTGGCCTCAGCCTCAGACACAGGAATTCTCACCTCATAGACAGTGTGGGGAGGTCAGGGGAAGATGGAAGGACCTTCTGTTGCCGAGGATGCCAGGCCCAGATGTGCTGCATAGACTGGTCCCAGGCTACGGCTGAAGGTGGAAGGAACCAGCTATGTCCAGTTTGTGCAGAAGCAGTGGGACAGGGACTATGCAGGCTGTGGGCACCTACAGGGGAGCTGAGCTCTTGGTTTTGGTTCCAGGCCCGAGGGGAGGACTGAAGGTTACTGAAGGATCCTCAGGGAGCAAGAGCATTTCCAGGTTAGTGTGCCGGGGGGCCCTAGCTGTGGCTTGGAGGGGGAATGAAGTGCTCAGGTTGGGCCCTGGACAAAGCTCAAAAAATAACAGAAAGAAGGACCTGAGGCCAGAGGCACCATGCTCCACAGCCCAGTACTAGAGGTAATTATAATAACAAGCTGCTAAAAATTAAAAAAATAAAATTAAAAAATTAAAATGATCAAGCAAAGGAGAAAGAACCCAACCTTCGACAGCTACTATGGGAATAGAGAAGACCAGGGTTTGTTTCCAGAGGAGGATACTGAAGAAAAAAGCCTCTCCTACCCGAAAGGGTAATGTCAAATGGTCACCTGCCCAAAAGAGATCTTGGAAGAACTTAAAAAGTTGACTTTAAAAATCAAATAAGAGAAATTGAGGAAAAATTAGAGGAAAAAATGAGAATAATCCAAGAAAAATATGAAAAGAAAGTTAATCAACTGAAAATCTGAAAAAACTGAGATCCAGAATCTTAAGGAAGAAAATAACTCCTTGAAACCTAGAATTGGACAAGGGGAAGCAAATGACATTATAAGATACCAAGAAATAGTAAAACAAAATAAAAAGAATGAAAAAATAGAAGAGAATGCGAAACATCTCATAAGGAAAAACAAGTGATCTGGAGAACAGGTCAAGAAGAGAAAACATAAGAATAATTGGACAATCTGAAAGCTATAATCAAAAAAATGTGATACAATAATACAAGAAATAATTAAAGAAAATTGTCTTGAAGTTTTAGAACAAGAGGGGAAAGTAGAAATAGAAAAAAATCTACCAGTCACAACCTGAAAGAGATCCTAGGATGAAAACCTACAGGAATATCATAGCCAAATTCCAAAACCCCTATTTTAAGGAGAAAATATTATGAGCAACAAGAAAAAAAAAATAATTCAAATACTGCAGAGCCACAATTAGAATTACACAAAACCTAGCAGCTGCTACATTAAAAGACTGTAGGTCTTGGAACACTATATATCAAAGAGCAAAAGAACTGGGGTTGCAGCCAAAAATAACTTACCCAGCAAAGTTAAGTATAATCCTGAAAGCCAAAAATAATAATAATAATAATAATAATGGATATTTTATGAATTGACAGACTTTCAGGATTTTGTTGCAAAAAGACCACAACTTAATAGAAAATTTGACATAGAGGATCCAGGAGAAATATAAGGTAAACATTAAAGACAAATTACAAGGGATTCAGTAAGGACAAACTCTTTACTTTTTATATGTGGAAATGTAAACTGTATGCTAGATTGTCATTAGTAATCAGGTAATTCAAAAGAAAGATTGGAGAAGAACTGAGTATGACATGGTGATTCTACAAAGGAAAATTGTGTAGGAAAAGGTAAAAAGAGCATGAGGTGTGAGAGGAAGAACTGAAACAGAAGAATCATGTAGGAGTGGAGGACTGGTGATGCTGGAACCCTATTCTCACCAGATCTGGATTAAAGAGGGAACAACATATACATCTAGAAGGGTATAAAAGTCTTCTAAATTTATAAAGAAATAAGAAGGTGAGGAAACAGGATGGGGGGGGAAGAAGAGTATGTAGATTAAGATTTAGGGGGGTGGAGGAAGTAGAAAAAGGAGTGGCCCTTAGAAGATTGGGTAGAACCAAGAAAAGGGGTATAAGGGGAGAGGATAAGGAAGAGATTCTTTAAAAGGGTGTGGAATAGGGAAGTAGTGGTTAGCGGTAAACTAGAGGAGGGATAGGGTAAAAAGAGAGGCTGAGAAGGACAATAGTGAGGAAAAATAGGATGGAGGAAAGTGCACAAATAGTAATTATAACTTTGAATGTGACTGGCATGACACCATAAAATGGAAATGAAGAGCAGAATGGATTAAAAATCAGAGTCTGACAGTATGCAGCTTACAAGAAATACATTTAAAAATGGGAGATACACACAGAGTTAAAATAAAGGGCTGGAGTAGAAATGTTTATTCTTCAGCCAATACAAAAAAAGCAGGGATAGCAATCACGATATCAGACAAAGTCAAAGCTAAAACAGATTTAATTAAGGGAGATAAACAGGGAAACTACATTATGATAAAAGGTACCATAGATAATGAAGCAATATCAATACTAAACTTTTATGCACCAAATACCATAGCATCTAAATTTTAAAAAATTAAATGAATTAGAGGTGGAAATAGATGGTATTATTATAATAATGGGGGACTTTAATCTTCCCCTCTCAGAACTAGACAAATCTAACCAAAAAGTAAATAAGAAGTTAAGGAAGTGAATAGAATTTTAGACAAGTTAGATATGATAGATATCTGGAAAGAACTGAATGAAAATAGAGAGGAATACACCTTTTTCTCAGTGGCACATGGTACTTTTACAAAAATTGACCATATATTAGGGCACAAAAATTTTATAGCTAAAAGCAGAAATATTAAATGTTTCCTTTACAGACCACAATACAATAAAAATTATATTTAATAAGGGATCATGGAAACTTAGAGAAAAACTAATTGGAGACTAAACCTAATATTAAAGAATGCATGAATTAAAGAACAAATAATAGAAACAATCAGTAATTTCATTTAAGAAAATGACAATAATAAAACAGCATATCAAAACCTATAGGATACAGCAAAAGCAGTAACCAGAGGAAAATTTATATTCTAAGTGCTCATGTGAATAAAAAAGAGAAAGAGCAGACCAATGAATGAGGTATACAATTAAAAAAAAAACTAGAAAAAGTACAAATTAAAAATCCCAATTAAACACTAAATTGGAAATCCTAAAAATTAAAGGTGAAATTAATAAAAATGAGTGTAAGAAAATCATTGAATTAATAAATAAAACTAGGAGTTGGTGTTATAAAAAAATCAACAAAATCAATAAATCATTGGTTAATATGATTTTTAAAAAGAGAGAAGAAAAACAAATTACTAGTATCAAAAATGAAAAGGGTGAATATAGCACCAAAGAAGATGAAATCAGAGCAATTATAAGGAGTTATTTTGCCCAATTCTATGCCGTTAAACATAACAACTTAAGTGAAATGGAAGAATATTTACAAAAATACAAATTTCCCAGTTTAGCAGAAGAAGAAATAAAATATCTAAATAGACCTATTTTAGGAAAAGAAATTGAACAGGCCATAAATGAGCTTCCTAAGAAAAAAGGCCTAGGACCATATGGATTTACAAGTGAATTTTATCAAACAATTTAAAGACCAACTAATTCTAATATTAAATAAATTATTTGGAATAATAGGCAAAGAAGGGGTCCTACCCAACTCCTTTTATGAAAGAAATATGATACTAATACCTAAACCAGGAAAAGTAAAAACAGAGAAAGAAAATTATAGACCAATTTCATTAATGAATATGGATGCAAAAATCCTAAATAAAATACTAGCTAAAAGATTATGATAATATATTACAAAGATTATACATTATGATCAAGTGGGATACAAATCAGCAAGGCAGGGATGGTTTAACATAAGGAAAACTAGTAACATAATTGATTATATCAATGATAAAAGTAACAAAAATCATTTAATATTAACAGATGCAGAAAAAGCACAACACTCATTTCTATTAAAAACACTTGAAAGTATAGGCATAAATGAATTTTTCCTTAAATTGAAAAGAAGCATTTACCTGAAACCATTAACAAGCATTATTTGTAATGGGAATAAGTTAGAAGCCTTCCCAGTAAGATCAGGTGTGAAACAAGGATGCCCACTGTCACCAATATTATTCAGTATCATATTGAAAATCCTAGCAATAGCAATAAAAGAAGAAAAAGAAATAGAAGGTATCAGAATAGGGAACGAGGTAATAAAACTATCTCTTTCTGCAGATGATATGATATACTTAGAAAATCCTAACGACTCAACTAAAAAGTTAATTGAAATAATTAATAATTTCAGCAAAGTGTTAGGATATAAAGTAAACCCACATAAATCATCAGCATTCCTATATATTACCAATAGGATCCTGCAGGAAGAGATAGCTAGAGATACCCCATTTAAAGTAACTCTAAACAATATAAAATACCTGGGAATACACCTACCAAAACAAACCCAGGATCTATATAAACAAGACCATAAAAAACTTTCTACACAAATAAAACCAGATTTCAATAAATGGAGAAATATTAATTGTTCATGGGTAGGCAGGGCCAATAATAAAAATGACAGTTTTACCAAAATTAATCTATATATTCAATGGCAATCCAATTACCAAAAAATTATTTTATGGAGCTAGAAAAAATAATGACAAAATTCATTTAGAAGAACAAAAGGTCAAGAATATCAAAGAAACTAATGGAAAAAAATGTAAAGGAAGGAGAGTTAGCAGTACCCAATCTTAAACTATATTATAAGGCAGTAATTATCAAAACTATCTGGTACTGGCTAAGAAATAGAAAGGTAGATCAGTGGACCAGAGTAGACATATAGTCTACAGTAGCAAACAAATATAGTTACTCAGTGTTTGATAAGTGTAAAGTCTTAAGTTTTTGGGATAAGACTTCATTATTTGGTAAAAATTTTGGGAAAGCTGAAAAGCAGTCTGACAGAAACTGGGCATAGACCAATATCTTATACCATTTATCAAGATAAGGTCAAAATGAATACATGACCTAAATATAAAGAGAGATACTACAAGAAAATTTTAAGCACATGAAATATATTACCCTATTAGACTTATGGATAGGTGAATAATTTATGAACAAACAAGAGAAAGTGTTATGAGATATAAAATGGATAATTTTGATTACATTAAATTAAAAAGTTTTTGTATAAATAAAAATGTAACTAAGATCAGAAAAAAATCAGAAAACTGGGGGGGAAATTTTTGTAGACAGTTCCTCAGATAAAGGTCTCGTATCTTAAATATAGAAAGAATTTTGTCAAATCCATGAGAATGAGAGTCATCCCTCAATTGATAAATCGTCAAAGGATATGAACAGGCAGTTTTCCAGTGAAGAAATCAAAACGATTTGTAGTCATATGAAAAAATGCTGTAAATCATTATTGATAAGAGAAATGCAAATTAAAATAACCTTGAGACATCAGATTGGCTAAAATGAGTGAAGGAGAAAGTGAGAAGTATTGGAGGGGATGTGGAAAAATTGGGACCTTAATTTATTGTTGGTGGATCTGTGAGCTGATCCAACTATTTTGGAGAGAGATTTGGAATTATGCCCGAAGAGTTATTAAACTGCCTATGCGCTTTGACCCAGCCATACTATTAGATCTGTTTCCCAAGAGGATTAGGGAAAATGGGAAAGAACCTACATCTTCTAAAATATTTATAGCAGCTCTCTTTGTGATGGCAAAGAACTGGAAATTGTGGGGATGCTTGTCAACTGGGGAATGTCTAAACAAATTGTGGTATATGTTCATGATAGAATATTACTCTGCTATAAGAAATGATGAGCTCAATGATTTTAGAAAAGCATGGAAGGACCTCCACAAAATAATGAAGAGCAAAATGAGCAGAAACAAGAACATCGTGTACAGTAACTACAACTTTGAGCAACCAAGTCATTCTATTATAAATACCCAAATTAACCTCAAAGATCCTATGAGGGAAGATGCTATCCACCTTCAGAGAAACAGATGATAGAAGGAAGTAATCATAATATGGCCTTAGGTATATGTGTATGAATATATATGTGTGTACTTGTCTATATTTATAGATATCTATGTAGATGTATCTATCTCCACACTTAATTGTAGCCTTCTTTAGGTGGAGGAGAGGAAGGAGGGGAAAAAGATATAGTAAAAAGTGCACAGCAGAGAACAAAAGAAAAGCATCAAGGAAGCAAAGAAAAACTGGGCAGCTTTGAAAACCATGTGTAGTATTAATTATATGTTTTCTTGAAATGGAAATTTATTGTTTTATATTAAATCCTCTCTTATGGTCTGCTGGGTACATGACAATTTTTCCCCCTCATTTTGTATTTAGGTGTAAAATTTTTAAAAATTACAAAAAAAAATAAAGTAGATGTATAAGGCACTTCAAACCAGAAGTCCACAATTTTCACAGTAAAGTTGGAGGAAAGATCAGCTACCGGTGATGGAAGGATGGTCATTATTGGGGTCTTATAGAGTGTGGTAATAGTTTGAAACAGCAATGGTAGGAATATTCTGTAAATCAGTAAAGGAGGAATACAAGAATTGTTGAGCAACAATAGAGACCCAGTTGAAGTTAGATAGTAAGAATTTGTACTGAGCCCAGTCAGCATGGTTTATACCTTTCCCCAGCAATGAAATCTAGTGACTTTCCTCTCCAAAGAAATCATAAGTTCCTCAAGGGCTGATGTTATTCCTCTTAGCTTCCATAGTTCCTAACTGTGTTTTACACACAGTAAGATGCTCACAAAATTGTTGTGGTTTATCCTTCATTCTCAAAGAGGATTATGGAATCAGGAAGATGATGTCATGACTTGCAAGTCAATTAGATTTAAGTGAGGGAAGGCTGTGTAAAGTCACCAGCCTCATTTTTCTATTGAAGAGCCATCTGGGTCTAGTGGCCAGATATAGATCAGGACAACTGGAGATGGCCCAGGATGCAGTGGGAGACCTTGAGCTTTTTAAGGCTAAGGTCTTTTAAAGTTTTCACTTTGCCTGAGACAGCGCCCATTCAGTGATTAGGACATCACAAAATATTTGTTGATACCGTATTACATTTTACATTTAAAAAGTGAATGAGTGAAGAGTTCAACATCATGACAACATGGCAGGTTGGCTAGGTTCCAGATTGGTTGAATGATGAATGAGATTGTTAAACTGGTCTCCCTGGATCACTTAAAAGCAAAATCTCTTTGTCCAAATGAAGATGAACTCTTCCCAACCCCTATAAAACTGGAGGGACTGGTCTATCAACTTGTTCAATCCTGAGGCATTCTCTTGTATCTACTGTAGTTCCTAACAAAGGAAAAAAAGAAAAATCTGCCCTATAAAAACCAGAGGTGTCAGCAAGCAAGATAATGATGTGTTAGCCACTTCATTGGTCTCTCCTACATTCCCCACTCCCCTTGCCGCTGTAAACCAATAGTCAAATTCCTAAATACCTTGAGACAATACATTCCAATGTTTCTTCTCTCTTATCTTACTTAAGTCATATCTAGCCTATTCTATTCTTCCCTATCTCTAAGGAGAGAAATTCTCAGTTATCCTCTTTAGGAACCTGTTCGAAATAAATGAGGTTTTTAAAAGTCATGTGTAGTGATTAGAAGAGTTGTTATTTCATGAAGACATGATGAGCACTACCTAATATAGATTTTTAGAAGTACATTAATGGGACTTTATTAGGTCTAATCTACTAGAAGTACAATCCTGCAGCCAGATTGAGGGTACTTTTTTTTTTTTTTGCAAGGCAATCAGAGTTAAGTGACTTTTCTAGGATCGCACAGCTAATAAGTGTTTAGTGTCTGAGGCTAGATTTTTACTCAGGTCCTCCTGATTCCAGGTCTAGTGCTCTATCCACTGCACCACGTGGCTGCCCCTTGAGGGTACTTTTTAAAGAGTCATTGTTTAAGTAGTGAAGTGATTTTTAAAAATTAGACAAAATTCCTTAAGAAGCCCATTTAATACTAGTGTATTTTCCCCAAATGCCACATAAAACTTTAAAATTTTAAATTATCTAAATCATTTAAATTTGATATATTAACAAAATATAAATTATTTAAAATATCTCTGGTTATACTTACTCCAGAAAGTAATGCAATCTGAATAGAAACTTTTGGAAGTCATATTGACCAGAAGATCAAAGAGCAGAATAATCGGAACTCATTTCACATTGATTAAAATAAGTTGCTTGTAGCTTAATTTTTTGGCAAACCATTAGATCCTTATTATTTTGATCTATCTTTCATTGACTATCAGAAAATTACCTTTTTCCCCCCCAAAAAATATCCTGGTTCTAATTTTGCTTGTAATTCTATATTGTTTTATTTCTGTTTTATTCTACCTCCTTTCCTTTTACTCTTTTCTTAACTTTCTACAGTCTGGCTTCTGACTGCATCATTTGACTGAAACTGCTCTCTCCAAAGTTACCAGTGATTTCTTAATTGCTAAATCTCATGGCCACTTCTCAGTCTGCATCTTTCTTGATCTCTGCAGTTTTTCACCCTGTCAATGACCATCTTCTTAATGATCTCTTCTCACTAGGTTTTCATGACACTGCCCTTTCCTGGTTCTCTGCCAACCTATCTGATCAGTCCTATGCAGTCTCCTCTGCTGGGTCTTTATCCAGGTAAAGCCTGTTAACCCTGGGTGGCTCTTGGGACTCTGTCCTGGGGCCTCTTCCCTTCTCCTCCTCTACTATTTCACTTGGTGATCTCATTAGCTCCCACGGATTCAATTATCATTTCTATGCTGATCATTTTCAAATCTGTTGGTCCACCCTTAACCTCTTTCTCAACCTCCAGTCTTGCATTTCCAGTTACATATTAGACATCACAAACTAGATGTCCAGTGGGAATCTTAGACTCAACATGTCCAAAACTGAATTCGTTATCTTTCCTCTCAAGACCTCTTCTCTTTCTAACTCCCCTCTTACTGTCACAGATACTATCTTCTTCCCAATCACCTGGGCTCACAACCTAGAGAATTAATGTGAGCACCTGTGGCATTGCCAACATCACCCTAATGCCCCAACTTCCAAATTCTCAGGAGGAGGCGGAGGGATGGAATGGCAAGTAGAGTACAGGGAAGTAGGGAAGGTTGGGTCCAGAAAAGAAGTGGGACCAATGGGCTGGTGCTATCCAACATGAGGACTATGAAAGGCTGCTATATGAGGAAGAGTGAGGAAGAATGTCCCCAGATTTTGGCCCCCAAGGGGTAAAGCCTCAGTCACTCCACCTAATACTGCTCTGCTGACAAATAGGGTGACAATAACTATGAAAATTTGTTAAGTTCAAGGTGCTATGCTGGTAGAAATATGACATCAAACTATGGATAAAACTGAGGAGGAGTCCTAAAGCAATGAGTCTGTATGACTTGTGTTGCTACGAGACCAAAATCTGTAACTGCTATTTTTGGCCTAGACCTGTGATTTCATCAGTTTTGGGAGCTCCCGTGGTGGAATTCCTGTTGATGTGAGTCTGCAACTCATCTGTAAAATAGAGTCTTAGAGTTAGTTGCCTGGAGGTACTGAAAGTTTAAGTGACCTTCCCATGGTCATGCAACCAATATATGTCAGAGGCAGAACTCTGAACCAAGTCTTCCTGACTCCAAGGTCAGCCCTTTGTCTACTACAACATGCTACTCTTACTGGTAATTTCTAATTGACCTAAATAATCAAATTGACCTATATAAACATTTTATACCCATTACTTCAAAACATCCCTTTAAGGTAAGTAGCATATGTAATATCCCCACTGCCCTAGAGGAGACGATATTACATAGTAGAAAGAGCACTGGATTTAGGGTCAAAGAATCTGTATTCAAATTCTGACTCAGTTACTTACCTTCTTGTAACCTTGGGCAAATCATCTGGGGTCTCTGAACGTCAGTTTCCTTATCTGTAAAATGAGGATAATAATAATTGTGCTATGCCTCTCACGAGGTTTTAGGAGGGATTAAATGAGATGATGGATCTAAAGTACTACATAAATGTGACCTTTTATTAGTAAGGTCACACAGTTAATAAGTAGACTGACTCTGCTGTCTTTTTCCCTATAAGCCCTACTAACTCTGGCAGGGCAGAATTGCCATATAACATGCTCTCTGTCAATATAAAGGAATGTTCATCAAATATGTCTCCACTGAGGCAGGTGTAGAGGGTTAAGGCCTGAGAGAAAAGCTCACCAGTGCCATCTGGTACCATCCTGTTTTAACTAATTATCCTTTCTAACTAGGTGCAAAGCTTTGGAAAGTTTGCAAGTGCTGTCAATACCCTCTAAGTTCCAGTGCCCAGGGGCAAAACCTCAGTTGCCTTGCCCTAGTTGTAACTCTGTCAGTAAAGCAACAACAACGATAAAACCAAAAACAAATGAACAATCAAAAGAACATTAAATTGCTTATTATGTGCCTGGCATTTGCTAAGGTCCGGGGGTTACAAAGAGAGGCAAAAGCAATACTTGCAGTCTTGAAGCTGACATTCTAATGGGGCAGACAACATGTAAACAATTAGATGCATACAGGACATATATAGAGTAGATAAAAGGTAATCTGATAGCCTTTCCCTCTCAGTAATGGGCCTTCCTGGAGGAGGTGGAATTGAACTGAGTATTGAAGGAAGCTAGGGAAACCAAGCAGCAGAGGTGAAGGAGGAGAGAAATCCAGCCCTGGGGGACAGCCAGTGCAAAGGCACCAAGAAAGGAAATGGGAAAAGAGTGTAATGTAGGAGACATTTCAAGTAGGCCACTATATGTGGACCACGAAGTATATGGAAGGGAGTAAAGTCTAAGAAACCTGGAGAAGTAGTAAGAGGCCAGGTTATAAAGAGCTTTCAATGACAGAGAAATTTATGTTTGATCCTAGAGACAATAGGAAGCCACTGGATCTCATTGAGCAAGGGGGTGACATGACCAGACCTATGTTTTAGAAAAAAATCGCTTTGGTAGTTGGATAGAGGACAAATTGTTATGACAAGAAACCTGAAGAAAAGAGGACCGTTAGAAAGCTACTGAAGTAGTTCAAGTGAAAAGTAATGAGTATAGCTTCATGGCACAGTGGATAGAGCACTGGGCCTGGAGTCTTGAAGGCCTAGGTTCAAATCTAGCCTCAGACATTTACTCTGTGACCCTGGGCAAGTTACTTAATCTCTGTCTGCCTCAGTTCCCTCAACAGTAAAATGGAGATAATGAAAGCACCAGCCTCCTAGGATTGTTGTGACAATCTCAAATGATCATATTTCTAAAGCATGTAGCACAGTGTCTGGTTCAGAGTAGGCATGTAATAAGTGCTCATCCTCTTGTTCCCCTTGTTCTAGGGTTGTGACTGTGAGTTGAGAGATGTATATGATAGATTTGGCATAAGTCATATGGATTAGACGTGGGGGATGAGTGAGAGTGAGGAATTGAGGATGACGTTGAGGTTGTGGGTCTAGGGGTCTCAGAGGATGTTGTTGCCTCCAACAGTAATAAGGAAGTTTGACAGGGGAAGGTTTGAGAAGAAAAGATAATTAAGTTCTATTTTAGACATGTTGAGATTGAAGTGCCTATGGAAAATCTAGTCTAAGATGTCCAAGAGGCACTGGGTGATATGTGGCTGTAGCTCAGAAGAGACTAGAGTTCAATGTATAGTCTGGGAATCATCTACATAGAGATGATGATTGACCTCATGGGAGCTGATGAGAGCAACACTGAGTAGAGTGAAAAAAGAAGAGGGCCCAGGACAGACACACACACTCTTGGGGCATCCCCATGTTGAGTGGGTGGGTTATGGATGAAGAACCAGAAAAGGAGATTGGGAAGAAGCAGCAGGTAAGAGAGGTGGGAGGTGAACCAGGAAAGGGTAAGTTCCCCAAAACCCAGAGAGAGTGGAGTATCAAGGAGAAGAGAATGATCAACAGTGTCGAAGTATTCAGAGTGCTAAAGAAGGACAAGGACTGAGAAAATGCCATTAGAGCCTGCTTTTCTCCTGATTCTCTAGATTTCCTCTACCAAGGGGAACAAAGGAACAAGCATTTATTAAACACTTACTATAAGCTAAGTACTTTACAAATATTGTCTTAGTTGATCCTCATAACAACCCTATGAAGTAGATACTGTTTTTATCTCCATTTTATAGTTGAGAAATTGAGATAGAAAGAGGTTAAGTGACTTGCCCAAGGTCACACAGTTGGTTTCTGAGACTGGATTTGAACTTCACTCTTCCTGACTCCAGGCCTAGCACTCTTATCCATTGTGCCACCAGTACCCTGCAAGTTCACTTTACCCCTAGACTTCCCACACTGGAAGGACCCTCTAACTCTTCAACTCTTTTTTTTTTCTCCCAGAAACTCTGTTTTAAGGAGGATGCCCAAGCCAGGCCTGGCTTTATTCCTCTCCAGGTTGCCTTCCTGGCTCTCTAAACTTTCAATACCATTGCTCTGTGGCTGTACCCTTTCTTTCTCCAAGCCACATCTGAGGCTTTTCAGCTACCTTTCAAGTGTTATCTTCCCTCATTAAAACATAAGCTCCTTCTGGGCAGAGAGTATTTTTCCTTGTTACTTTTTGTATTCCTAGTTCTTAACTGGGTGCCTGACTAATTAAGTCCTTAATAAATGCTTATTGACTTAAAAAGTCATCCAGAACTTTAGAAAGGGCAGCTTCAGTTGAGTAAAGAGAAAGTCAGAAGTCAAGGGATTGGAGTTAAAAAAAAAAAAGTGAAAGGAGAGGATGAAGTGGAGGCTGAGTGTGAAGACTGCTTTCTCAAAGTTTAGCTATGGGAGGAAAGATTGACCATAACCAGCAAGGGTGGTAGGATCTGGTGATGGGGTTTTGTAGGATGGGGGAGACCTGAGCATGTTTGTAAGCATCAAGGAAGGAGCCAATAGATAGGGAGAGATAGAGAGAGTGGGGAGGATAGTGAGGAAATTTTTCTGGAGAAGTAGGATGAGGATGAATTCAAAGATACAGGGAGAGAGCTAGGAAACACCAGATCACATAGGTGCAGCAATCAGTTCTTTGAGGAAATAATTTAGACCAAAGGTTCTCAACCTGTTCTGTGCCATGGACCCCTTTCGGAAGGCAAAAAACCCAGCTAGATACACCAAGCAGATATTATTTTATATCCCACTCCCACTTCTAGTTCTATTTTACTGATACGGAAGTGTTAGTGGCAGGTCAAACCCATGGGTCTCCTGATTCCAAGTCCAGCACTCTTAACACTATACAATACTGCTGTGAAGCATTGTATGTGGTATACAAAGATTAAAAATTACTTATCCCCTTGTAAATTCATTCTGGGCAGGGACTAAGACAAGGACACAATTATGATAATGTACAATTTAGGGCATAGGAGTGATCAAATTGAAAGGGTCAAGGACTGAGGGATCACTTTATTTGAGGATATCAGAAAATTCATCTCATGAAAGAGTTAGCACCTCACCTGAGGAGGTAAAGGATGCCTGGGGAAAAGAAGAGGGATGATACCAAACAAAGGTGAGCCCGTTCCAGGCATGGCACTGATCTACATGAATGCCCAGGGGCAAGAGTAATCCAGTTTAACAAGAGCAGAGAGAAAAGTATGAAGTAAGTTTGGAAAGGTAGGTTAGAATCAGATAACAGAAGACCTTAAGTACCAAACTAAGATGTTTATTTGTTAGCCAGTCAGATCTATTAGAGGATTTTGGGTAGGAGACTGATGTGACTTGTGGATTAAGGAGACAATTTTTGTAAACAATGTAGAGAATAGATTGTAGAGGGAAGACATTGAGGGACAGAGACCAGATAAGATTATTATTAAAATGGGCAAACAGAGAGGTGATGGGAACTTTAACTAGGGTGGCACTAGAAATGGAAGAGATGGGTAGGTGCAAGAATTCTTAGGCAATAATAATAATAAATCAGATTTATCTAGCATATTAAACTTTTCAAAGTGTTCTACATATATCATCTCACTGATCCTCATAGCAACCCTGTGAGGTAGCTCTAAATCTATGATCCTGGATACTAAGGATAGTGTTTTACAGAAGTGGAAACTGAGGGTCACAGAGGTTCAGTAACTTATTTGTGGTCATATGGCATCCGAGGCAAGATTTGAACTCATTCCTGATTCCACATACAGTGCTGTAGCCACAACGCTAGCAGGTCTCACAAAGTAACTAGAATTAACAAAGATTTGACACCTGAATAAATAGAGGAGGGAGGCAATGAAGAAGAGGAAAGCTAGGGTTGATTCCAAGGTGACTAGAAGAATGGTGGGACCTTCAGCAAAAATGAGGAAGCTAGGAGAAGCGTCAAGTTTAAGAGAGCTCAGTAGCATGTTCTAGGAAGTTCTGATATTACATAAATGTAATTTTGAATGTACATGAGTTGTTCCATCAAAGGACCAGACATTTTATAAATCAAGATAAAAATTAAGTGGCAAAAGAACCTTTTAGATTGTCTCTACACATAGAAGACTTGGCAATTGCTTAGGTTGATGAATAGAGACAGCCAAACCAGATAATTCAGTCCCCGAAGACAAAATTACAGCGAGATAATTTCTCAGCCAAATTTCACAGAGAGAAAATTCAAGTGAGCAACTGACCTCATTATATATCAGTTGAGCTGCTTTCATTTATTTTAGGTTCTTTCTCCTTGCTCTCAACTTTTTACTTTCTATGAGCAATTATAAGATTAAATCCCACATTTCACAGTTATTAAAAACCAAAACCAAACAGAATATCTACTCACAGAGTCTGGGCTAGGTTGCCACACATGAAATCAATTGGAGAGTTGGCAATTATTTGATCAAACAGAAATAACTAATCCAGGTAATTCAGAGTGGATTGTTTTCTTTGGCCTGAATCATCTAAATAAATTGTTCTGGTTCTCTGCCAAAGCATTAAAATTCAAGTCAACAAGGCTCTAAAAATCCAAAGACTTCTCTGGTATAACATTAACATCTTTGTATAAATATATTGTATGAAGGCAATATAATCCTTAGGTATCCATTCTATATCATTAGCGATACGTGTTCACCTAAATGTTGTTAACCTTTTTTTGTGTCATAGGCCCTTCTGGCAATTTGTTAAAGCCTATGGACTCATTCTTAGAATAACTTTTTTAAAATTGTAATTGAAAGAAATATTAAAAATTCAGTTAGCTCTTAATAAAAACGTAATTTCCCCCCATTCAAGTTCACAGACATGCCCCCCAAGAAAACCCTTGCCTTACACTGAAGCATTTAGAATATAGCTTGATTCTCTTAAGCACATGCAGTAGGGGTAAACAAGTAGCCCCCCCAATATCTGGGATGCTGGGCCACTTACACCGGATTATTTGGGCTGTGGCACAGTGCCAAAGACCTTGGCACTTTAGGAGAATCCCCTCATTGGCCTCTGAGGCAGAAAGAGCTGCCCACTCATCAGTCTTTAAAAGGAGGAATGACTTCTGCTCTTGCTCTCTCCAGAACATGTGGCATGGAACTCTCTTCTCTGATGCTTTCACCCCCATTGTAGTCACATAACAAAGACATTACATTTTAGATTGAAAAGCAGAAGGCTTAAATCAAAGTTCCATTAACTGGTTTGTTACAGCAAATACAGTGATCTTTCTAGGTTCCCAGGTGAGCTGAATATAACTGACTAGAGCTGAATATAACTTTTGATGTTCTTGCAACAGGTGAACTGTAGGTATAGAAGAAAAGAAAAGACTCTAAAAAAAAAATTAAGAATGCCAGTGGAAAGAATGTTGACTTTAGAGGTCCTGTGTTCAAATCCTACCTCTAATGTTTCCTTTCTGTGTGACCTTGAGCCTCATTTTCTTCCTTTGTAAAAGAGGGGGTTGAATTAGGAGAAGGACCTCTAATGGACTTCCTACTCCTCCAAATCCCATCTCTTCCTGTTGGTATCCTTCCCTTCCTTCAAGGCAAAGGTTAGTTGTCACCTCCTCCATGAGACCTTCCCTGATTCCCCCAATTAAAGTGGTCCCTCTTTTCATGACCCTCTCTGTTTTACCTCTCTTAGCTCTCAATCATGCCCTAATCTGTACTATCATTATTTGTGTCTTCTTCATTCCCTCGATCAGAGTTCCTAACCTGAACTTGTTTTTTTAAAATATTTTGATAAATATATTATAATATAATTGGTTTTCATTGCAGTCTTACGGATTTTATTTTCTGTATTTAAAAACATTATTCTGAAAAGGGGGCCACAGGATTCCCTAGACTGCCAAAGGGGTCCATGATACAAAAAAGTTAAGAACTGCTCTAGACTGAAAATTCTATGGTCTTTGCAAGTAATTCTTGCTGTTGAATCTTTAATAATTTCTTAATTATTATGTAAAGCATGGAATTTGAAATATTAAAGGGACCTTGTAGATTATCTAATCCAAATGTTACTGGCCTGAGCTATGCAAACCTCCAGAGGATACAAGAAGCTTGTCAAGGAAGTATGGTAAATAATATCATCCTATTGAAATATTTCAGAAAGAAGAGTGTTAGTGAAAAAAAAAATCTGTGGGTTGCATAAATTTGTAAACACTTAGGTTTTCTTTATGAACAGTTAATATATTTTATTTAATTTGTGAACATATGCATGGTAAATTCTAGAAATATTTCTCTTTATTTTGAATAGGGGGTATGGTAAAGTTTTACTGAAAGCCAAAGAGAGGATTGGACTGAAAAAGGTTAAGAACCCATTATCTAATCCAACACTCTCAATTTTATAAATAAGGAAACTGAGGTCTAGACAGGTTAAATGACTTCCCCAATGTCAAATAGTTAATGGCGGAACCATAATAGATTTCCTGATTCAGTCTCTCTCCTTCCCCTTCCCCGGAACCCCTCCCCATCTCTTCACAATTCAAAGCTCTGATAAGTTGTTACATTGATCCTCAAAGCAGTGCTTTACTAAACTTCTGGTTAAAATAGCATATATTAAATTTGTTAATATTTAATGGGGTTTTTTTTGCACTGTTGAAAGCAAATTTTAAAAAAAGGAAAATCATTTTCTCCTTTTCTATTCCTCTATTGTAAGTTAAGTTATTTTATAGTGACTGGTCTTGGAATATTCTGTAAATTGTCTTTGGGTGTTTTGAATGAATGAACTTGGTGATTTATTTACTGTCCTGGATGTTATTCATTACATTTTCAATTACTCTAAAACTTTATTCATCGTTGCATGAGACCTTGGGCAATTAGATGAACTGTAGTGAGGATTTTTTTAACAGGAACATGTAATAAAGACAAAAGACTTAATTTACATCTCAAATACACCAGTACATATTGATGAACTATTGTGAACTTGTGAAAGACTATTATTCAAAAGCCCAACTTTCAAGATTCATGAGAAAACATAGCCTCAGTCCTCTGATGTTTACAGGAAACCATTAAAAAATAACCCTTGCTATTTAATGTAATAATAAAATGTATGTTACCTTGTTAATTGAGCTACGTATAGGCAAGGTAATAATGAATCAAGTCACAGAGTGGAAAGAGCTATGAAACAGGAGTTAAACATGGATCCCAGCTAATGGCTCTGCCTTAACTATTTATATAACCTTAGCCAAATCACTGAACTTCTCTAGGACTCAGTAAAATAAGAGAGGGAGTTGAATTAGGTTATCGCTAAAGTCTCTTCCCAGCACTGGGAGATCTGTAATGATCTATATTTGACTCTAAGATTTTAAAGTACTGTAGTTGTGCTATATCTTACAAACTTTGAATATATTTTAAGTGACAATTATTTAATGATTGGCACCGGGACCTGAATTTCATTAGTTCTTTTGATTAAATTAGGTAACCCATATTAGCTAAGATGCCTGATCCTGCCCTGATGACTTGGGAATTGGAGAACTATACCAAGGGCAACAGGGCAGCTGAGCTGAGGGAACAGGAAAGCAGCAGCTGTGGTCCTTAGCTCTGAAGACTGTCTTCTCTCTTACTCTGAGGCCGCCCACAGGTAGCAGAAAAAAAAAAATGGATGAAATAGAACCTCTGAATTGAGATTTATAGGTCTCACAATTATATTGTGGTTACAGAATTATTTGTTGATTTGTTGTGGAATAGGTGTATGTGGGGGAGAGGGAGAGAGAAAAAGAGAGACAGACACAGAGAGAGATAGAGACTGAGAAGAGACAGAGACAGAGAAAGGGAGACAGGGAGAAAGAAGAGAGACAGAGACAGAGACCACTTCATGGCAGAATGCAGGGCTGTGAGTATGCTATTCCAAGCTTTCCCTCTGTGTCTCTTTGTTTCCTGTGTTGTGTGTGTCCTCAGGGAGTATTGTGTTCCAGGCTGTGCTACAAGCTGCCCAAGGTCCTGGGCGCAAAAATCACCAAAGGGTTTGGACAGTGATTAATCTGTGTGACAAGATCAGTGACAGCTGTGTCCTTGATAGCCCCTTCTGAGTCCTCTACTCATGCATGCCTGTGTCAAGGGTGGCTAGACCCTGGCAGTCAGAGGCCACCCAGACAATAATATGGTGAAATCATCCCCCTGAGAGGCTTTCGATTTACTGTTGTTCTCTTGTGTTGTCTTTTTGGAGGGATATCTAATGTAGGACACCACCTTTGCTGTAAAGAAATAGGGCTGTAAGGCCAAAACGGGAAAAGGTTAAAGGAAATATTGCTGAGGTCCCCCAACCATCAAAGACAAGCACAAAAGCCCAGCTGGAAGCTTGGAACAGTTGGCAGGGCTATAGAAGGACCAAATGGACTCTGTAGGAGCCTGTATTCAGCACCAGCAAGCCCAGCTGGCCACAGGAAACACAAATACCATCCATGCAAATTCCAAGAAGCCGTCATGCCTGGGCTTTTGTCTAGCTGGCTCATCTGACTCTGCCCTGGTGGTCCCAACCTACACATATTTAAAATGTGTCAACATCAAAGAAGGAGAAGAATTCTTTTCCTTGACAAATGGGGATATAATTTATAGTAGTGAGATAAATATAGGGGAAAGCAAATTCTGGATGTTCTCCACTTAGAATAACAGGCCTGACTCTAGAATACTGGACTGTTGAATAATATCCCCAAACCATGGGTAGATCCTCTGTCACTTGAGAAATTTGAGACCAGGCCAAACAAAATACTATAAATAATCTTGTATTTGAAAAGGTGTTGTGATAGTTATTTAACTCACATTTCTTATCTATCTTGAAATAAATTCTCCATAGAGAATCTGAATAATGCCCCAGAGGCCTTCTTTTCATTCATCAAGGTCTAGGATAGGGGTGGAGCACTTGGGGCCTTGAGGCCACTCGAGGCCTTCTAGGTCCTTGTCTGTAGCCTTTTGACCGAGTCCAAGTTTTACAGAACAAATCTTTTTATTAAGGGGTTTTGTTTTGTGAAGTTTGGATTCAGTCAAAGGGCTACACTCAAGGACCTAAAGGGCCATCTGTGGCCTCGAAGCTGCAGGTGGCCCACCCCTGGCATAGGAGGTAACAGGATGCCACTTGGTATGTCCATGTATCGAAGTTTTCCTTCTGCCACAGTCACCATTGTAGGATCAACTGATGTAGGGATTAAGTGTGCTGGTGTTTCCACCCAAGTATTTCTGAGGGACAGCCTCAAATAGTATGCTCAAGTGAGCAGGTTCAGTTAAGATAAGGAATATGTAAATTACTTCTCTTGACCTTGCAAACTTTGACATGCTTCAAGAATACTACTTGCTGCGGTTATTTAAAAGCGACTGGCTATGTATGGCAAGTTGTGTTATAATTAGCCATTGTTTGGTGGTCTAGACTGGAGGGTAGTAAAGAATGCCTTACTAGGGGATAAGAAAGTATGGTGTGGAGAGTGTTGAATGAACAAATGAAAAAGTATTTATTAAGCACTTAATATGTGCCAGACACTGTACTAAGAACTGGGAATACATGTAGAAAAAGTGAGAATAGTGCCTGTCCTCAAGGAGTTCATACTCTAATTGAGGGCAATAACACATAAAAGAAAGGTCAGCTGAAGGCCAGATGGAAAAGGGCTGAAGTCATAGAGGTGTGATAGCAGCCCTGGTGGGAGACTATTGGATACTACTGCTAAGGTGGCTACTAAGGGACATAGCAGGTAGGGTTGGAATAAGGAGTATGGGAAGGCATGCCCCCCATTCTCCGAAGCTAAGCCCAGGAATCCCCATGAATGGCATGAGTAGGTGCTAAGACGTGGTGGCAGGCTATGCTGCACAGAGGACACAGTTGCTCCAGGAGAGGATACACTCTATCCCAAAGAGAGGTTATCCCAAAGAGTATCCCAAAGAGAGGTTAGTCCTGGCCACTATGAGCAGGCTCGTACCCCTGACATCCTAACCTCAGGAGAAGGTGGAGTAGAAAAAGTCATTGGAAGTGGTGGGGGAAAGAGGTACCTGGCAGAGGGATACCTCTGCAAAAAAAAACAAAAAACCAACAAACAAACTGGAGATGATGGCCAAAAGCATGTCAAGAAAGCAAAGCAATTTCCCACCTCATTCCCTGTCCGGCTCATTTCCCACGGTCTTAGTGGAGAGCTCCTGAATTGGTCTATGTTATCAAGACCACTAGTCAGGGGTACTACAAAAGGCAACAAAGACTGATAGTTCTATAGCCTGCAGCTCCTGCAGCCTAGGAGCCCAAAGACCTTTACTTGCCTCTGGTTTTGGGATCTCTTGCCCCCAACTTGTCTTTCCTATACTCTTTTTTTTTCCTGTTTAGTAAGGCAATTGGGGTTAAGTGACTTGCCAAGAGTCACACAGCTAGGAAGTATTATGTGTTTGAGGTCGAATTTGAACTCAGGTCCTCCTGCCTCCAAGTCTGGTGCTCTATCCACTGCGCTACCTAGCTGCCCCATCTTTTCTATACTCTTGAGCCCAATACCTACACTAATTCACATTTTATATACCTCTTTAAGATTTGCAAAACATTTTCCTCACAAACAACCCTGTGAGTTCAATAGTATCAATACCATCCACATTTTAGAGATGAGAAAACTGAGATCCTTGAGAGATTGAGTGACTCGCCCGTGATCACACAGCTACAAAGGGTCTGACATGGAATTTGAACTTAGGTTTCCTGACTCCAAGTCCAGTCCAGTGCTTTTCCCACTTTCCGATGCTGTCTTCCCCCTCTCCTCCATCTGGTCACTGAACCAAAGAGGAAGACCTCTTATTCTAGCCAAGTCTGTAGAAACCAGATGCCCTAATAATTAAACCTTTTGAAACTTTCTTCAACCCCTTAGTAAACAAATATTTTACCTATACTTCTTCTTCCGAACCTAGAAATTACTGAAATTTGTTGATGAAGGGAGCTAGTGACAGAGCCCTTTGCCATAATCCTAATATTATAGTTTCTGCAACATGTTTTTGGTAGGGGTACCTGTCCACCACTAAGAGCTTGCTCTTAAAGCACCTTTAATCTCCCTGAAGGGCAAGTCTTCTCTTCCATCAAAGGAAATAGCCAATTGAGAGTGGTTTCTCTGAATTTTCCTATCAGGAAGACCACCCATGCCTGATCTGCTCCAAAGGTACAAAGCTACATCTTGGAAGCTAATTTATGCAGGTCTGGTTAGGGTAGTATCTGCTTATGCTGCCCCTTGAAGATGAGTAGTGATACATTAGGCTAAGGCCCAGGTGAGGCTACAGCTTCTTGAAGTCCTAGAAGTCAGGGTTTAAGGGTACATGTGAATAGGCTGATCTCACTGCAATACCACTGTAGAGTGATTCCCCTAAAGCTTGGGCAGCTGCTCCCTGAGCCTATGCACAATCTATGCAAGGCCTTCTGTTGAGAAAGGAAGAAAGAAGCAAGATCCATGGTGTTTGAAAATGTTGTTCTGCTGGAGTTCTGAGCCATCCCTAAGATGGATGAAGCCAAGTCTCAGACAGGTGCTGTGTCATTAGCACACCCCCAGATTACCTCAGGAAGGCCTTAACATCACAAACTCACCTAATAACAGAAGACTAATTCCAAACCATTTGGGTGGTACCGGGTGTAATCACCACACGTAAGATACCCAGGAGCAAGGGAAACACAAACATACAACTCCCTTGGCCATCTTCCCAGAAACTGGCAGCCCCAGGAAGACATAGTGATCTTCCCACATCAGGCAAATCTCCTGAAGATCCTGACATACAGCCACACCCTGAAGTCTCACATGGGTTGTAGTCACCTTCTAAAGTCAGTGTTACCACAGAGTTCCCACAATAGAACTCTATTACTACTGGCACCCAGTGATGCTATGGGACTACAAATCATGGAATATCACCATCTGAGTAATTAGAATTGCAGGTTACTCAAAGGGCAATGGAGAGATGTAGAGTAGATACAAATAGGCAGCTGTATATTACCAATGATAAATTTTGTACAAAGAAAATTATAAAAGAAATCTTCAGAGAGATTTATGACCAGAAAAAAAGAGATGGTAGCAAATTTTCTGAGGCCATTCACTCAACTCACACTGCAGCTGAAGGCTAAATTCCAAAAGGGGAGAATACCATTGCTCTCCTCAGAGTTCTAAGGGCAATCTGAAAGGAATTTCTATTACTGTCACTCACAAATCCTGTTCCATTGTGTTTTCCAATATGGACTAAATAGTTTACATTAGTTAGGTTTTACAGAAGGGTATTTACTGAGATGGTAAAATGAGATCAGTAGTTACAAAACAATTCTCCTTCACCTCCCACTGGGAAAGGGTTCACTTCATGTTACAGAGAGAGGCATACATTTTTGGACAAGGGCATTGTATGGATTCATTTTGTTCAACTATGCTTGTTACTAGGGATTCTTTTCCCTTTTTTTTTCCCTCTTGGTTGGGGGTAGAGGGGAATAGAGGGTGAAAAAAGAGGGTTTCAAGGGAAAAAAAAAAGAAAACTTCCTGATACTGAAGAGGAAATTTAAAAAGGAAAAAATGAAAAAAACTAGAATCAAAGGTAGTGCCTTAGATTTCTACTTAGACAATTAGAGAATTGGTAAATTGTGGCACTGAATTGTATTGAAATATTATTACATTGTAGGAAATTATGAAAGAGATAATTTCACACAATCCTGGATAGCATGAATTAATAGAGATTGAAGTGAGCAGAACCAGAACAATTGTTCCAAGACAGTATCACTGTAAATAAAAACGTCTTTGAAAGGCTTAAGAACTCTGATCCATGCAATGATCCACCATATCTCCAGAGGACCACTGATGAATCTTGTTACCCATCTCCTGACAGAGAGGTGATAAAGACAGGGTGAAGAGAAATGCATTTTTGGATATGGCCATTGTGTGGATATATTTTGCTTGACTTTTGCTCTGACCTAAAAAAAAGTTTGGAAAATATTTTCTTGTTACATAGAAACATGACATATCAGTGATATATGAGACAAAATTCTAGTGGTATGTGAAGGGGTCATAATTTAATGTAAAATGTTTCTGAATGTAGTGTAGGGAGGTTGATCAAAGCCTTAAAGAAAAGGAAGATTGGACACAAGTCCAACAAGAATTCCTAGTAGACATAAAGAGTTTTTAAAAAAGATTTTAAAAACCAAGTGAGAGCTATGAAAGAAAAATATGAAAAGATAATTAACAGCTTGGTAAAAGAACTACAAAACCTTACTGAACAAAATAACTCCTGGAAAATAGAATTGGTCAAATAGAAGTTAATGATTCCATTAAGACAGGAAGAAATAATGAAACAAAATTAAAAAAAAACTTTAAAAATAGAAAAAGAACTGATCTGGAAAACAGATTGAGGAGAGATAATTTGATAATCATTGGACTACCTGAAAGCCATGAACAAAAAGGAGCCTAGACATCATATTTCAAAAATTAATAACAGAAAACTGCCCAGATAGTTGAGAACCAAAGAGCAAAGTAGAAATTGAAAAAAAAAATCTAGTGGTCACCTCCTAAAAGAAACCATAAAATGAAAACTCCCAGGAATAGTATAGCCAAAATCCAGCACTCCCAGGCCAAGAAAAAAATATTGGAATCAGCCAGAAAGAAAGAATTCAAGGAACCACAGTCAGGATCATGCAAGAGTTGGCAGCTAACGCTATTAAGAACTAGAGCTATGGGAATATGATGTTCCAGAAGGCAAAGGATCTAAGCTTACAACCAAGAATAACCTACTCAGCAAAACTGAATGTAATCCTACAGGGGGAAAATGGATCTTTAATGAACGAGAAAACTTTCAGGCATTCATAATGAAAAGACTAGAGCTGAGTAGAAAATATGACACACAAACACAGGACTAAAAAGAAGCATGTAAAGGATAAGCATGAATGTGAAATCATAAGGAACTAAATAAGGTTAAATTGTTAACATTATTGTATGGGGAGATTATACACGTAAGCTCTCAGAAGTCTATCATCACCAGAGGTCTTAGTTGGAATCTAATTAGGTAGAGGGTCTAGATATGACCCTAATCATGTTTGGATGACCTCAAAAGAAAAATGGAAGAATGGAGAAGAGGACTGCACTTGGAGATAGGGGAAAGGTGAGGAGAATAGGGGAAATTTACATAAATTGGATACACAAGGAAGAGTCTGCACAACAGTGGGAACAAGGGGGAGAGTTGCCAACACTTGAACACACACACACACACACAAAGAGAAAGAGATACAGATACAGATATTCATTTTACTCAACAGGAAAAAAGGAGGGAAAGGAGGTAAGGGAAAATATGAGGGTAATAAGAGAGAGGGTAGATTAAGGGAGGCAATAATCAGAAGCAAAACAGACTTAAAGAGAGGTCAAGGGAAAAAGAGAAAGAAAAGTGTAAGAATAACATGGAGAGAAATACATGTTTAGCATCATAACCTTAAATGTGAATGGGATGAATTCACCCATGAAAGAGGAAAAGAATAGCAGAATGGATTAAAAATCAGAATCTAACAGTATATTGCTTATGAGAAAACTCTTAAAAGAGAAAGATGTCCCCAGAGTTAAAAAGGGGGCTGAAGCAAAAACTATTATGCTTCAGCTGAAATTTAAAAAAATGACGCTAGACAAAGTAAAAGCAAAAATAGACCTAATTAAAATAGATAAATGGAAAAACCACATTTTACTAAAAGGTACCATAAACAATGAATTAATATCAATACTGAACACAGATGTGCCAAATGGCATAGCATCTAAATTCTGAAAGAAAAAGTTAAATGAGTTACAGGAGTAAACAGTAAAATCTTAATAGTGGAGGACCTCAGTTAACCCCCTTTGGACCTAGATAAATGTAAGCAAGAAAGAAGTTGAAGAGATGACTATATATGTATATGTATGCATATGTTTATGTGTACATATTTTTAAAATTAGATTTGATAGATTTCTGGGAAATATTGAACGGAAATAGAAAGGACTGTGCTGATTTCTCAGCTGTGTTCATCACCTTCACAAAAATTGACCATGTATTAGGGCATAAAAACCTCATAAGCAAAAGCAGAAAAATTAAATGCATATTTTATTGACCATAATGTAATAAAAATTACCCTCAATAAAAGCAAAGATTAAAAATTCATTGGAAACTAAATAACTTAATCCTAAAGAATAGGTAGGAACTAATGACAGAAACATAATTTCATTAAAGATAATGACAACAATGAGATAATATACCAAAATTTGGGGGGTGCAGCCAAAGTAGTACTTAGAGAAAATTTTATATCTCTAAACTCTTTCATTGATAAAAGAGATAAAGAGCAGATCAATGAATTGGACTGCAAATTTAAAAAAAAAAAAGGTAGAAACAAATTAAACAACAAATTAAAAATCTCCATTTAAATACCACAATAGAAATCCTGAAAATCAAAGGAGAGATTAACAAAATTGAAAACAAAGAAAAAACTGAATTAATAAATAAAACTAGGAGGGGTTTTTTTGGAGGATAAAGGCAATAAAACATATAAGCCCTTAACTGATTCTTTTTAAAGAAAGAAGAAAACTGAATTTTCAGCATCAAAAAATGCAAAATCTAAATGAAATGGATGAATATTTGCAAAAATATAAATTGCCCAAATTAATAGAACAGGAAATAATGTAATTAAATAACCCCATTTTAGAAAAAGAAATTGAACAAGCCATAAATGAACTACCAAAGGGAAAAAAAACAAGATAAGATGGATTTACAAGTAAATTCTATCAAACATTTAAAGTACATGAACTTTGAAAAAATAGGTAAAGAAAGGATTCTACCACATTTTTTTCTATTACATAAATATGGTCTTGATAACTCAACCACAGAAAGTTAAACAGAGAAAAAAAACTGTAGAACAATTTACCTAATAAATATTGATGCAAAAAATGTAAAATAAAATATTAGCAAGGAGACTACAACAATATATTACAAAGATCATACATTGTGACCATTCTGGATTTATACTTGAATGAAAGGCTGGTTCAATATTAGGAAAACTATAAACTTCCATATCAATGAGAAAAACAACAAAAATCCCATGATCATTTCAAGACATGAGGAAAAAGCTTTTGATAAAATGTAATACCATTTCTGTTAAAAACACTAGAAAGCATAAGAATAAATGGTTTTTTCCTTAAAATGATAAATAGCTAAAACCAGGAACAAGTATTATTTGTAACAGGGATAATCTAGAAGCCTTTCCAATAAGATCAGGGAGTGAAGCAAGGATGGCCATTGTTATCATTACCATTCAGTATTTTACTGGAAATGCTAGCTATAGCAATAAGTCAAGAAAAAGAAATTTAAGAAATAAGCATAGGCAATGAGGAAATAAAACTAGCACTTTTTGCTACTATGATCATTTAACTAGAGGAACCCTGGAGACTCAACTAAAAAACAAGTTGTAACAATGAACAACTTCAGTGTTGCAAGATATAAAATAAACTCACATAAATCATCAACATTTTTATATATTATTAACAAAATCCAACAGGGAGAGATAGAAAGAGCAATTCCATTTAAAATAACTGCAGACAATATACTTGGGAATCTACCTACCAAGCCATACACAGAACTTTATGAACAGAATTGCAAAACGCTTCAGATAAATAAAGACACATCTAAACAACTGGAGAAATAGTAATTGCTCATAAGAAGGCAAAGCCAATATTTTATAAAAATGACCATGTTACCTAAATTAATTTACTTCTTTAGTGCCATACCAAACAACCAAAGAAATATTTCATAGAACTAGAAAAAATAATAACAAAATTCATCTGGAAGAATGAAAGATCAAGAATATCAAGGGAATTAGTGAAAAAAATTGAGAAGGAAGGTAGCCTAGCAGGACCAGACATCAAACTATACTACAAAGCTATAATCATCAAAAGAATTTAGTGCTAGGTAAGATATAGAGAAGTTGATCAGTGGAACAAATCAAGTATACAATATATGGAAGCAAACGAACACAATAACCTAGTATTTTATAAACCCAAAGATCCCAGCTATTGACATAAGAACTCACTATTCAACAAAAGCTATTGGAAAAACTAGAAAGCAGACTGACAGATAAGTTCAAAATGGGTACATGTTTTAGACATAAAGGGTGAATCATAAGCAAATTAATGTATCATGGAAGAAGAAATTACTTGTCAGATCTACAGAGAAGGAAAGAGTGTATGACTGAATTAGAGATAAAGCAGTTCAAAGAAGATAGAATGGATAAAATTTAAAACTTTTATGCAAACAAAGCCAATATAGCTAAAATGAGAAGAAAAGAAGAAAACTGAGGAGGAGGATCTTTGCAGCAAGTATCTCTGATAAAGGTCTAATTTCTAAGATATTTAGGGAACTGAGTCAAATTTACAAGAAAAGACTGCTGGGTCATGTGAGCAACAAGATGAAGAACTAGACATTTTCTCTGACCTCTGTGACCTCTCAACCCTCTCCAAAACAGAAATTATGCACTAAAGATGAAGCAACTTCATCTGTCTCCATAGTCTAGGATACAGAATCCAAAAGGTTTTTAAAAATCCAAAAACCAATTAACTAACACTCACAGACCCTGAGCACACTCAGCTCCCCTCCCTTACCAATCATGCTACAGGCAGCAAGGCTGCACTAGCAGACCCAAGGAATTGATATAGGTTTACAACAAAACCTATCTCCATACTCCAGTTCCTTCTCCTTCTTTCCAGTGCTGAATAGACCCCAGCTTTAGCCTATGGAAGTTAACCAGGGCTGTGACTGACAGACAGACAGCAAAACAGGTCGCAGCACGTTAGGAGCAAAAGCCTACCAGCTGCCACATCCCCAGAGCACCAGTGCTGCAAAACTCTCATCTGCCAGTACCAGAGTGGAAAACCTTTTCTAGTACCAGTGAAGAAGCTCTCTGAACTGCTGCTGCCAGGGAGGTCAACCCGGTAGCACCAGCAAAAAGTGCCAGTGAAGTGGCAGACAGCCTGTGACACCAAAGCAGCAAAGCTCTAAACTGACAGCGCCAGGGCAGAGAACTAAGGAACAGAAGGAGTGGGATAGACATCAGGACAGGACATGTGGAGGCCTGCTCCACTGAACCTGAAGGAAAGAGGATAGCATCCCGTTCAGTCTAGTTCTGACCACCCAACAGTCACTTGGAGCAGAGACCTAAGCTGGTGAGCCATGAGCTACCCAGTATGGGAAAAGGTTGAGGCTCTTTGAGATCCAGCCCCCAAGGAAATCACCATCAAAAAGGACAGTCAGAAAGTGAATAGGGAAAATCAGGGTGGAAGAAAAAATTGAAATTACCAAAGATTTCAGGAAGAAGAAAATTAAAAGACTTTGAACATAAGCAGTATATCAAAAAGGAACACATTAACAACAAAAGGAAATATGGCCTCCAGGTCTAGGAAATGTGTTCAGGAATCTATAAATAAACACTGCAAAAACAAGGGGACATGATCCAACACTTGATGAGACAGAGGACCCTGTAGAATATAAGGACAACATGGAAACACAATACCCTGTTCCTGAGTAGTTCAAAAGAGAAATGAGAATTATAAGAGCAGACGTTATGGCTTAGACAGCAAAAATAATGGGCAGATAGAAAAATGAATCTGCAATGGCAAGTCTCACAAAAGAAGCAAAAGAGAATAGAGAGGGGATGCAAACATACAAAAGTGAAGGATAATCTAGAAGAAGAGACCCACACAAAAAAAATAACATTAAGAGAAAATATACTCACTCTGCAACTAAAACTTACAGATCTTGAAGACAGGATGTGTAGAGACAACCTAAAGATCATGGGTCTCCCAGAAGAGCATGAAAGAACAAAAAAAAAAAACAAAACCAAAAAAACATAACATCATAATGCAAGAAATAATAGAAGAGAACTGCCCAGAACTTCTAGGCATAGAAAATGAAATACCAATTGAAAGAATTTATAGATGGCCTCCAGGAAAAAACAAACAAAAACCCAAGGTTGCAAACTCCTAGACATGTAGCACTTAAAAGTTCAGAAACAACAAATTCTGCAAGCAATAAGGAGAAAACCTTCAAATACAAAGGAAGGGAAATTCAAGTAGTATAAGACTATTCTGTATCCACTAAAAAATGTAAGAAGGAATGAAATAATATGATCTGAAGAGCAGTGGAGCTCAGGATGCAGCCAAGGGTAGCCTATTCTACCATTCTGGAGAGCAATTTGGAACTGTGCCCAAAGGGCTATAAAACTGCATGCTCTTTGATCCAGCAATACCACTGCTAGGTCTATATCCTGAAGACATCCCCCAAAAAAGGGAAAGGCACCTAATCATACAAAAATATTTATAGCAGCTCATTTTGTAGTGGCATAAGAATTGGAAATCCAGGGGATGCCCATCAATTGGGGAATGGCTGAACAAGTTGTATTATATGAATGTAATGAAATATTATTGTACTATAAGAAATGACAAGCAGGATAATTTCAGAAAAACCTGGAAAGACTTACATGCACCAATGAGTAGTGAAGTAAACAAAACCAGGAGAACATTGTGCACAGTGGCAGTAATATTGTTTAATGAAAAACTGTGAATGACTTAGCTATTCTCAGCAATACAATGATCCAAACCCATGCCAAAGGACTTAGGAGGAAGCATACCATCTGCTTCCAGAGAAAGAATTGATACTGATTGAATACAGACCAAAGCGTGCTATTTTCATTTTCTTTCTTTCATTTTCTTTTTTTTTTTTATTTGAGTCTTCTTGTATAAAATGACTAATATGGAAATGTTTTACAAAATTGCACATGTATAACCTATATCTGATTGTTTACCATCTCAGAGAAGGGAGAGGGGAGGGAAGGAAGAATAGAATTTGAAACTCAAAACTTTAAATAAAAATGTTAAAAATTTGAAAAAAAAAAGGAAACAAAACAATTTGTTAAATGTTTAAAAAACTGATGAGGGAGATGGTTTCAGAAAAACCTGGGAAGCCTTATATGAACTGATGCAAAGTGAAGTGAACAAAACCAGGAGAATATTGTACACAGTAACAGCAATATTATAATGATGATCAATTGTGAAAGACTTAGCTACTCTAATCAATACAGTGAACCAAGACATTCCAAAGGACTCATGATGAAAAATGCTGTCTACTTCAAGAGAGAGAACTGTTGAACTCTGGGTGCAGGTTGAAGCAGACTGAAACAGATTCAATACTTGTTTCACTTACTTTATTTTTCTTGCTTTTTTTTGCAACATGGTTAATATGGAAATACATTTTGCATGACTTCACATGTATAATTGATATCATATTGAGTAGGAAAGGGGCTGGGGGGATGGAGAGAATTTGGAAATCAAAATTTTTTAAAATGTTAAAATAAAGTATATTTTTTTAATAAAAAGGTAACTAGGGGAGGATATAGATCAGTGATGGACTACATAATCTGTAAAACTCGCATTGTTCTGGGAGTGAGCCACAATGGAAAAGGGGAATCCATGGGACAATCTCTACAAAGCAGTGGCAGAATCTGTTTAGGGGAGAGAACCTAGAATAGATACATTGGAAGCTTTGATTCCATAAGGAATATAAAAGAGAGAGAGAGACCAGATAATTATAGGGTTGAGAATGAGGATATAGAATAGACAGAAAAGAGAAGAGGGATAATAAAATGAGTGAGAAAAAATTCTTTTTGGAAAGGAGCACAAAAAATGAAATTTAGAAAACTAATGAACAGGACTAGTTCAAGGGAAGGAAAAAAGGGGGGAAGAATCGCATAACCAGATAAAAGCAGGAGAGAAAAAGGAACTAATAAGCAAAACCCTGAAGAAAAAGGGGTAACAAATGAAATGAGGGAATTATGGGTGGAACAAAGAGAGCCAGTGGGAACAGGGTCATGTTAAAAAGATTAAGGTAAAGTAACTGAAAGAACATAGTACTGTGTTTATAGCGATGAGAAAAAAAAAATCATAACTTTAAAAAAATCCATTATTAGAGACATATGGAGGAAAATACAAACCTAACTCTCATAACCTCAAATGTGAATGTATCAGACAATACAATAAAACAAAAAAGAGTTACTGATTGGATAAAATAAAGCTCAACTATCTGTTGCTTACAAGAAACACATTTTAGGTTGGACTCAGGGGCAGAGCCAAGATGGCAGAGGGAAAGCAGTGACTTGCTAGAGCTGTCCCCCACACCCCTCCAAATACCTATAAAAAATGGCTCTAAACAAATTCTAAAGCAGCAGAATCCACAAAAAAAGAGAGTAAGACAAATTTCCAGCCCAAGACAACCTGCATGGCTGATCGGAAAGGTATGTTGCTGGGAGAGGAGTGCAGTTTGGCGTGGGCGCGCAGGCCTCAGCGACCGTGGAGCAGGCCCCAAAGGACTGAATCACAGGCAGCTGTGGTGGTTTCCAGACTTCTCAACCCACGAACGCCAAAGACGATTTAGAAAGTCAGTGGGAAAAGTCTGTCACTGTTGTGAGAGAGGAGGTAGGTCTCAACCACAAGTCCAGAGCGTACCCTGGGGGGCAGCGGCTGGGTCCTGAGCTTCTGGCCCACAGACTGAAGGGAAATCAAGTGGCTGATCAGAGGGGGATTGCAGGAGTCTCTTTGCCAGGGCTGAGGCAGGAATCTCTTGCTTTGCCCGTGCTTGGATCTGAGTCACAGTTCTGAGGGGCGGTCCTGGGGTGAGGAAGAGCACTGGCAAGGAGGAGCGCTGGCGTGGTGTAACTTGTTGTGGCAGTGGAGAGGAAACACCTTGCCCCTTATCAGCACGTTGGAAGAACTGACACTTTTCAGGTCCCTAGAAGTATCTCTGAAAACAGCTGTACAAACCCCCAAAGCTTGGGACAGTACATTCTCCACATTGGAAACAGACTCTTACCTTAACAAAGAGTTTAAAACTCAAGTAATTGGTTGGGATCAAGAGCAAGCAGCACAAAAAGAGTCAGACTATATTATCTTACTTTGGTGACAAAGAAGATCAAAACATACAACCAGAAGAAGAAAACAAAGTCAAAGCTCCTACATCCAAAGCCTCCAAGAAAAATATGAATCAGTCCCAGGCCTTGGAAGAGCTCAAAAGGGATTTTGAGAAGCAAGTAAGAGAAGTAGAGGAAAAACTGGAAAGAGAAATGAGAGTGATGCATGAAAATCATGAAAAGCAAGTTAACAGCTTGCTAAGGGAGACCCAAAAAAATACTAAAGAAAATAACACCTTAAAAAATAGCCTAACCCAAATGGCAAAAGAGGTCCAAAAAGCCAATGAAGAGAAGAATGCCCTAAAGAGGAAAATTGGAGAAATGGAAAAGGAAGTCCAAAAGATTACTGAAGAAAATACTTCCTTAAAAATTAGAATAGAGCAATTGGAAGCTAGTGACTTTATGAGAAATCAGGATACTATAAAACAAATCCAAAAGAATGAAAAATTAGAAAACAATGTGAAATATCTCATTAGATAGATAGATAGATAGATAGATAGATAGATAGATAGATAGATAG